>NW_022639578.1:491766-515319 GCF_010583005.1 Odontomachus brunneus | reverse complement strand
CCCCCATCCCCTCTCCATTCTCCCTCCCTCTCTCACTCTCACTTTTATTACAGTTTCACTTTTACCTCTTCTCCTAAAGTCAAATCGTCCCGCTCAAATTATATTAACTTAAGTCACTTAATGTTCGTTCTTACCTGTGAAAGCGACATCGCTGAATAACCGTCGTCAGTTGCGAAAAGAGTAACGAAAAGCGAATTCTTCGGAAGGAAAAGGGGAACGTTTCTCGAAGGATACGAGATGTAAATGCCAGACTGTCTCTACACGCGTATTAATACAATGTGACCTAGTTTTTAGAACGGCCGACCGTAAAAGCCATAATTTCGTCGTGGTGTACGTTCTCTCCGCCTCCTCGGAACTCCCCGCTATCCATAACTTCCCGTTAGTCATTTCCATTCATCGCGAATAATAACGTCATTAGAGCGCGATCGGCCCGGGGCGAAATCTTTTCGTGCACCACGGAGGAGGTGCGCGCAACCGTTGGCGCGCGCGTTCAGCTCGCGATACCGAATTAACGTTAGCGTCTCTTCAGGGGCAGCAAGGAGCGGCTGGGTGTGGCAGTGTCCGCTTACATGAACTACAGCAGCATCTGCGGGGGACGCGATCAGGCGCTGGACAGGTTCGCCATGAGGAGATTCCTCGACGACAAGATTGGATCGCTGCAGGTTCCGTCGCATCGAAGGTAATGAGAAAGAGAGAGAGAAAGAGAGTAAAAGTAAGCCGCGTAAGCATACAACGTGTGCAGCTATATACTTGTTGACGCGCTAAGATAAAACTCGCTCCACTACCGTAGCCATCCTCGCGAATAATTCTGATAACGTCGTAGAATCGTTTATCCGCGGGCGTGGTTCTCCATGCACGCCGTCGCGTATCGCGACAAGAGAGTTCATAACTTTATTATTTCCCACTCCCTCTGTGTGTATGTCGTCGCTAAAACGACGCGCGCGCGCGCGTGGTTTTATGTGCGTAAGCGCTCGCGCGATTTATTTTAATTTCCACTCGTCGGCACCTTTAACGGCGTACAATCGACCGCGTCGGAGAAGGCTTACCTCTCGTAAGCCTATTTTACGGTATTCCATATTCGGTCGGACGATTGTACCTGGACTCTCGTAAACTCCGTCCTTTCTTATTCCTGTTGTTTCATTTCAACGCGCAAGTAGTATCGGCGGTAGAACGTCTTAAAAACTTACATTTCCCTTTTTTTTTTCATTGAAATGATTCCGCAAATAATATTCTTGTTTGTCCTGAGACTCGCCAACACAATGTTCGCAATAATGTAATCACACGTTCAGCAGTTACTCTTACGATCACTACCATCAGCACACACACATCCTCGCGAAGCAAAGGTCTCTTCTCAGCTTGAAGTCTCCTTCAAAAACTGTCGCTCGATTTTAAGCTCAATAAAACGACCGCTACTTATTCAATCGTTTCAGCTGAAGAAGCGGCCGTATCGGCAACGCGCGCGACGTTTACGGCGGAAGCCATTTAGCGTCCTCAAATTTATAACGCAGGAAGAAGAAGCGCGCGTGTAACTGGCGTACGTTTATTACCGTATCAGTCCTATTAAGAAGGACACCTCACGTCCTTGAGTAGTTATTCCCGTCATCTCACGTGTTATCCGTTCGGCGCGCCATCGACCTGAAATGTCGAGTCCTCATTATCGAGTCGTCATCATCTTCAATCATCCCTGCTCGCTCGCCGCACATCTCTCGTGTTCTTTCGCCGCTATTAATCACGTTGATGCCCATCCGATCACTCCCTCCTGATGGATTCCGCAGTTTTATTCGGGATTCCTCGGAGTCCTTCCCGAGGTAACCTAGCATCATCGATTTTTTTAACGCGCAGCTTTATAATTTCTTCGTTCACACCATGATTGCGGCGTTTACTCGCGAGAAGATCGCCGAGCGAAGATGGCATCAACGAAACAAAACGATCGGTCATGTTGCGCGCTTAGTGTTCCTCTTGCTCAGTTTATGTACGCGTGTACCGTGAACCATCGATCTAAAGATAGGGAGATTCCATCATCATCATGATCATGATCATCATCATTATCAACGGCGATCTTATCGTTTACTTCATCGCTGTCGTTGCGCGCATTTAGAACGACTCGGAGGAAACGCGAATTTACACGCGGCTGATTCTTTTCATTCCGTTCCCGCTTATATCGATCGCATTTTTTTCCGCCTTAAATTCAACCCGAATAAGTGAAAAATATGACGAAAAGAAATGACATGTTCAAATTTTTCGAAGAATTTATTATTATTATCATTATCCTTGTAAAAATTTATTAAAGTGACTACTCTCTCTCTCTCTCTCTCTCCTCTCTCTCTCTCTCTCTCTCTCTCTCTCTCTCTTACTAAAATTTATTACTAAACTTTATTACTAAACTTTACTATTAAATCTATTCGAAAAATTAATGATATTATAAACTTTCTAGAATATTTATCATAAATAACACGGTTTATTTGAAATATTTTGCCCACATAGATCATTTTACTTTCTTTTTACGTAATTAGTGTTAGAAAAGCGCTATAATTCCGTATACAAAATTAAAGCTGATCAATCCTCTCCGAGGTGATTCCAAGATAAAGTGTGAATATTACCATCTTCTCTCCTCTTTAAAACCATGCAACTTCTATTTAACATTTCTCTCCGTCTTGTTTTCGAGATATTCAAGGTACGCTATTAAATGAGAACACTCCGTATGTGACGCTGGCAGCGAACGTGCTAATTATTCACAGAATCGCGTGTCCAAGTGTAAATGATTGTTTGAGCGCTGTACACAAATAATCGCAGCGCATCTTTTCGGGCGGCCCGAATCCCGATCGTAACGACCTAATAAAGGCGACGCATTTCAGTTGTCGCCTTTTCGCCGCGCTCGTTCCCTTCGATTTATACCCGCGGATCGGTCCCTCTTAGCGAAACAAACGCGGCCTGCCCGACAGTTTATCGCGCGTATTACGCGCCATCGAGCTCGACGCTACCGCGGCTGCCGTATCATTACCGTCATCATCGTCCTTATCGTTGTCCTCGTCATTCGCGTCGCCGTACGCATTCATAACGATCGTAATGAGCCGCGGCAGTGGGTATTCCCGCGCGCGGCGGCAACTTCCTCGGCGCTCTTCTTACTCGTCCTACCGCCTCCCCGTGGTCCTTACGATCTCCTCGCGGTCCTGCCTACCGGAGTTCCTCCATTAATTCCGCGAGCCGCGAGCATTAGCATGTCGTTAGCGTGGCTGCGCTCTCGCGAGCGTATGAATCCATTACCGGCCGGAGAGATCTTTCACAACGGCCGTGCCGAGTGTTGCCCGAACGCGTATTCGTATCTGTCCGCTCGGCCGACATGCATACCTTTTTCGTGTCACGGAGGCTGAGGCTTCCGCTGCTCGAGCCATCAATTCCACTTGTCACGTTCCCCCCCAGGCGCGCATCTGCGACTCGGTAGAAATTTGTCCTGTCGTTTTCTCATTTCGCGTCTCAAAAGGATAATCTCGCGTCACGACGGGCTTCGCCGGTCCGGCAGCTCGCCGACACGCTCGTGACACTCGTTTCTCGTCCTCTAAACACTGGGACCGTTAAATAATAACCGTTAAATAATTCTGGGCTGAGATTTCGAATACAATGCTCATTTGAGCGGCATTTGATTCTGACCTCACGGGCGTAATAACGGCTTCTCGGGATTTTCAGATACATCGAGTACTTCAGCGGACTACTGTCGGGCTCACTGAGGATCAGCCAGTCACCATTGTACCTGACCCACCTGACAGTCCTCGGCGTGCCCCTCTTTGAGCCGACGGGCTGTCGGGCCTTCCTCAAAGTATACGAAGGACTCACGCCGGTCTACACGTCGGATCTGTACTCGGTGACGAACGCGCGCGAATTCACGGTTAATCTCGGCGGGCTTCGGCTGAGAGGCGACATCTTGGTCAAGTGTTACCACAGGGTGTACTCCAAGCAGACCCGAGAAGTCATGTTTTCCCTCCAGGTGAGAATGCAATATGTAATAATATAAATCTGTATCCCTTAAAACTCTGCCGATAAAAGTGACTTCTAAAAGCAATGAGGAGAGCGCTTGTACAAAATCTCTTCGTTACAATTCGTCCCAGAACGGTATCCATGGGTACAGCTACAGTAAGCACTTCGCGCGTGTTAAAATATATAAATCAAATATCGCCGAGCGTGCCGACTCTTACTCCGGTGTAATTTGTATTCGTCGCACGTATACGCGTCGCAATGACGAATGCGTTGTAGCACGCAAGTGACGCAGCATGAAATCAGTGGCACAAATGACAGCTGATGCAAAGTACTTCATAAATAGTTACAAGGACAGCAATCTGGATCTACGTGTTCGGAAAAGACGCGGCGAGCGCTCGCGCGGTAATTTCGTGCCCGGCAGGCAAACAACATCCTTTGAAATCGAGATATAACGTCATAATCAGTTAATAGTCGGGATACACTTTATCCTGTATTGCCAGCCAAAACGCGTAAAAACTCGTTGCAAAAACACATCGATCACAGCGCGTTGCTTTGGGTGTTATCTTGTTAGAATAACAAGATTTACAGACATAGATTGTACTTGTCTAGTTTGATTGAAATTACAGAGCAAACGTTTGCTTACTCTTGTCGGCGATATCATAAAAATTGCTCATTTGCATATTACAGTGATTTATACGATAAATACAATTTGTAAAAAAAGTTGCTCGTTCTTCTTTTTCTTGACGGATTTGCGATCGATTTCCTCCTAAGCAGAAATTGTATCAGAAGCTGTTATCAATCATAAATTTCCCATCATTAAATCCGTATAATAATCACTTTAAAATAAGATTTTGTCGAGGATCCCTCCCTGACATTATCCTACACATCGTACATAGAATATTGAACGCTACGAACCTCGATAAGAAAAAAGAAAGAAAAAGAAGAAGACGTTGCGAAATACCAACTCGTTTATATCGGTGAACAAGTTGTGCCAGCGATTACGTCGCGCATACTCTCACATCGACCATTATTGTTTCCGCAGTTCCACACTTGCGTAATTACGGAGAACGTCGTGTCCTTCCCGCGATCGGAGCTCGACGTCGCCTGCGACGATCCCCGATGCCCGCCCGACAGCGTGGTGACACTCTACTTCGCCACCGATGCGAAACGTCAGGACGGCCCAGTACCGGCACCAACACCCGCTGTGCCACATGCATCGGCACATCACGATCCCATCCTACACTGGGACAGCTACACGAATCTCGAGATCAGCGACGACGGTGAGTACACGTTGCTTTTCCCATCATGCTTTTCCGATCGCGGTAAAAAATCATAACCTACTTTTCTACCTTAAAATTTTATAAAATTATAAAGTTAAGTTATAATTTTATAAAACTTTATAAGTTATATATATTATTTTTACATGTTATATATTTATATGTTTATACGTATAAATGTTTATACGTATAAAATGTTTATACGTATAAATATATAGTTGCCTGAAATAACTTGGTTTAAAGAGATAACCTAATTTTGTTTAAAAAAATAATAATTTTATCTTGGGTATTTGATGCAGTATTTTAATTGATGTCTTTATTAGAAACACATCACAAAATTTGTTATATATGTATAATAAGTTTTATGAGTATATTTATTATATTTATTATATTAGATATTGGGGTATCGCAGAGAGATATAAAGATGAAAAATATTGATTTTTTTTTACTAAAAAGGTACACTAACGAGATACTTATAAATCAAGAAAAGATACGTGTTTCATATCGTTTTACAAAAAAGAGAGCTACAAACAAAACAAAATAGAATAATTGATATTGAGGTAACAATTATCGCGTTTCTAAAAGTTCGACTGAAACATGGACGAATGAATATAAACAATATTGGAATAGAATCACTGTCATCGTTTGTTTACAACGTGTTCCCTACAAATGGATGTCCATCTCTCGTTCTGTAAATTTACAAGCTCGTCGATTAATTCGTCGATATCGCGAAAGCCGCGATCTACAATGCACGCTATGAGAGCTCATCGTCGTCAACTAATTCGTACTAATTTTCGACGTAATGGCACCCAATTAACCTCGATCTGACACAGCGAGAGCTAGTCAGAAATACAACTTGGCCGGCACTCACGGCGGAGAAGGGAGGACGAGCTAGACGAAAACGCGGCAGTTAGTACGGTGCATTTAGAACGGCTGACTAACGCCGCCGGAAATACGTTCTGCCAAGTGGAGGGAAAATGGCGGTTTATCGCGACGGGGGCGATTTCCACGGCTGGAAATAGATCAAAGGTCGGCCCGATGGATGGGCAAGGTCCATCGCGTTAGTCGCCTCCGAGCAGAGCGTTTCAACCCCATCGTCGCCTATTTACATCTTCACTTTCCTCCTTCGCTGTTCCTCCCCGGCACAGCTTCTTGCCGGGATAATTCGAACGGTTGTTAAAAAATAGTCCGCAACGCGAGAAATATGTTCCTCAATTTGGTCGAGAATATTCTCTCACAGAATTGTGAGAAACGTAAGCGATGATCAAAATCGCAGAGAATGAGAAACGGGAAATCCCTTAAAATAATAGTACACACCTTTAGATTCCTTGTATATAAACGTAGCTCTTCTAATGGAACCAAAATTATGAAAACAATCTTAAAATTCTGCAAAGGAAAAACATCTTCAAAACGTTTCTTCTGTTTCTTCTTAGACCCGACCGTTCTCAGAGGTTGGACTGATAACGTTAGTAACACTAATAATGTTCGTAATTGCGCAAATTCCAATTAGTTAAGCCCCCACAGCGGGAAGACTCACGCTCATTACGTGGCCCCAGCAAGAAACGTTCAGCGAAAAAACAGTAGGTTCCCATATAGCGATTTGCTCGGCTCATTATAGCGCTTGAATCGAGACTTGGTTGCGTCATCGACATGATTCCCCCAAAAGCGCGTCGGCGACATCGGACGACCGGAGTCAATTCGTTTCGTTAGCGATCGGCCGGTGGGTTCCAATAAAGCTGTGACCCAAATTGCTCGCGATGCTAAATCGACGCCGTTCGTTACGGGACGGAGAGTGACGGCGGGCGAGACCGGAAAGAAAGATAGAGGGTGCCGGTGAGGGGCACAACGGTGCGGCTGAAGGGAGACGGATAGATCGGTGAATGGGTTGGGCCGATTGGATGCCAGTAGTTTAACCGCAATACCGCTGGCGACCCATCTGCCAGATACCCACCCCCGTTTGCCAAGGACTGAAGGGTGTGACCAAACTGGAATCAATTCCACCTCTCGATAACCGGGCAGCTCCGCGAGCGAAAGAGATCGTGTACCCTGCCGTTGTCAGGGCGAAATCGATCATCGAGATTCTTCCGTGTAAATCCGACGACTGCACAAAAGTATTATTCTACTGTTAAGAAGAGCGATTACTCAATTTACTGGCCTCCTTTTAAGTAACGGTTATCTTCAACTAGAAGTCTTTTATTGACAATGGTCTTAAAGTATGCCACAAATTTTAGAAAAGCTTATTATCATATACTCGAAAAACATAATTTATACTTTTTGAACAAAAATTTAATTCTAAAATTTAATTCTCTATGTGTAATAAATGAATTTTTGTTTTAATATTCTCGATTGAAATACTAAACTTACTAGAATTTAGAATCTTGGAGAAATTTGATGCTTATGATGAACTCACACTAAATTCGTGAATATATAAATTTTTTAAATATCTGAAACATAAGTGATATTTATTTCTATGCAGTATGTATCTTTTTGTGTGGAGTTTTTAACATTGAGTCTTGCGTTCAAAGTACGGATTGTTGAAAAATCTTATCTATCGTAGAAGATTATGATTTCCATGATTGTATTGATGAATTGCGAGATACGTTTGGCCCTCATTAGAGGAAGAATATTGATCTTTCTCACACGCAGGCACAAGAAGTTCATATTTTAATTACGCCTAATTAACTTACTGTGCCTACGTCGGTAAACGAGTACGCAAGGTTTCAGGGAAGCTCAATCGTCAATCAAGGAGTATTGTGATTTCCATGATTGTGTAAGAATTGGTTGAATCGCGAGATACGGTTAGACGGTCATTAGAAAAGGACCATTGATCCCTCTTACGCACACGCATGGGCACAAAGTTCATATGTTAATTGCATCAGCAAGTTTTCGAGCCAAGGTTTCCCGCATATACCTACGCTGATACATAATTACGCGAAGTTTCAGAGAAAAGTCTCATCGTCAATCAAGGAGTATTATGATTCCCGTGATTGTGTAAGAATTCGTTGACTCGCGAGATACGGTTAGACGGTCATTAGAAGAGGATCATTGATCCCTCTCACGCACGGGCACAAGCTTCGCATGCTAATTGCATCAGCATTTTTCGAGATAAGGTCGCCTGTATACCTACGCCGATAAACGAGCACACAAGATTCAAGAGATGCTCAATCGTCAATCAAGGAGCATTATGATTCCCATGATTGTGTAAGAACTGGTCGAGTCGCGAGATACGGTTAGAGACACTCATTAGAGAAAAGGAGCATTGGTCCCTCTGACGCACACGCACGGGCACAGGGTTCGTGTGTCAATTGCATCAGCAAGTTTTTCAAGTCAGAGTTACTTGTACCTACGTTGACAAACAATCGCGCGTTGGATTTCATAGAGAAGTTCAATCGCACACGCGCGACTTGTAAACTATTCTCAACCACCTCAATAGACGACAGCGCACGATTTCCCAAGCCGCACTCCCCATCCCCTTAATTGTCTCCGCGTCGAGTTCAGACGTTCTAAATCACACTTAAGTCATTCCAGTCCCACTCGCGCGCTGTCAAGTATCGAAACGAACAGTCCGTTGCCGGCGGACGCGCCCGCATCAATTGACGCCCTAGAGCCTTCGATTTGCGTCGCTACTTTGTCTAACGATTTAATGCGAGTCCCCCGGGCTCGTCGCGATTTTCCTCGCGGCCGAGTGAAAGCAAAGCGGTCGGCGCTGGGGACGCGTTTCCACGTTGCGGGACGACATTACCGGCACGGAAACCCTTTTCCCGCGGGCGAATCGGCGAGTGTAACGAACTCCCGTCGCGATGGGACGAATGACGGAAGCGTCGCGATGCCCACACGCTGCACCCACGCGATGGAAAATAAGTCTCTTAAGGCGCACCGTGCTCGCGAACGATCCACTTTAACGACCCGCTGAGTTATGTGAGCCGGCGCGAAAAAGTTTTCAAGCTCCCTTTTCTACGATCGGTGACGCGCGAAACCGGACGGGAGCGTAATGAATCTCCCGTGTTTCCGGGTAATTTTAGACGAGACGGCTCTATTTCATCACCACGGGGACGATCTGCTTTAAGGAGCACCGGAGGACGGCGCAATGAAAGGGGTGAAAATTTGTTCAGGTCTAATTCGCAAGAAGGAAAGTCGTTGGGTCGACGGGAAATCGACGGAAGTCGGATTTTAGCAAATACCAACTCTTCGATTCTTGAGCCAAAACAAACGCAACTTGAGGCGCGATAATTAATTATTAAAATATACGCGCGACATGTTAAATAAATGTATCGGACGATGTATCGGACTTATTGGTGAGTAGGCGTCGCGCCGGATGAATTCGAATGTGACACAAAAAAGCAGCGGTGAAAAGGGATGGAAAACGGCATAATACATGTGGTTTTTATGGTGATGGTGGGGAGGACTCGCGGGTTTATTCTTGGCGTCGAGACGCCATGGATGGGGATAGAGCTTAACAGTTTTCGCGCGCTTCAACGTAACCGTACCGTCTCAGTTCGATTCTTGATCTCCGCGTGGTCGATGGTGCGCGCGTGCTTTTCTCTTAGAGAAGTTTCCTTGATCTCGCCAGTCGTAATCAAACGCGAGATTCCGTTGCACAGTGATTGCGCGAAATTGCGTCCTCTACGTCGCGACAATTCCTGAATCACGATTAACAAAGTGGCGAAAGTGGCAGGCGTCTCGAGTAAGTTACTTTTATTCCATTCTTATTAAAACACATCGTATATATATTTTTTTCTTTTATGAAATTGTTGGTTGTGAATTTAATTGTTGCAATTTTAAGAGAATTATCCAGATATTGAGATGTGACTTTAAATGTCTTATATCTCAGCATTTTCTTTTTTGATATCTTGAAGTTATGATAAATTCACTAGCATGTTTCATATTACAATATTACATGGAAAAATGAAGTGTGAAAGAGATAATAAGAAAATATAAATAGAGTAGAAAAATTATAAGGAGCAAACAATTTGTCCAATTGCCATACGATATTAATCAATTGATCTTTTTGTTTATATATTTTTGTCTCTTTTTTTTCCTTTTTCTCGTTCTTTTTCTTCTTCTTTTGTTTTCATGTATAAATATTTTTTGTGTATTGTTTTATTCAATTATTATATATATATATATTCATGTTTGTCAGCTTTTATAAAAAAGGTCATACCGTTTACAAATAAATAAACGAATTATTCAGACGGAGATATTAAGATTAACTTTAAGGCCTTTATTATGAAAACATTTTTTTATCGATGAAAGTGCTTCTAAACGTGTCTGAAAGCTAATTAGAAATCTTATAAAGCATATTTATCATTAAAAGGTGTTTTTATCATCAAAAAAAGAGTTTAAAAAATAAGGACCTAAAATAAAATTTTTGTATTTCAAGTAACTTTTTTTCTTCTGTTTGACGTTATGATTTGCAATTTACAAAAAATTACAGATTATATATACTATTCACACGTCCAGACATATTCCCTCTTGCTACGAATACATCGAACGAAACGTTTGTTTTACCGCTTTCTATCATGATACCGCAAAGTCTCAGCAGACATCCGCCTGACGTTTCGCGATACTCAAGACTGACCTTAATCTTACGATCTACCGTTAAGGCGACACTTCGCGTAAGATAGAGACTTTTGATCCAAAATTGGCGAACCGGCTTGACCGGGCTACTCTCGCTCTGAGAATCGCTTGCGAACTGCGCCACGGGAAAGTTGGTTCCTGGAGAGTTTCAGACCGGGTTCGATCTTTGGGAAAACACCCCGTGATCGGTTAACCGCCATGGATACGCACGATATCCGTTCGCCGGGAATTTCTCCGCCCAGACCTTTGTGCAAAGAAAAGAGAAGATCAGCGTGGCATCGTTGCCCATTGCCGTATCCTTACTTTCCACTTGATGTAGTTTCTAACTGCTGGGTTGCTCAATGTGCTTGCCGGGAACGAGAGAAAAACTAATTAGCATTCCACCTGACATTTCTACTTCTTCGGCAGATTTGCAGGAATATTTAAAACTGCAACCTTTTACCGCTGCTTGCCTGAGAATTGTAATGTATTGCGAAATACGGATGTCGAAATGGGAGAATATGGGAGAGGAATGCTAAGTAGTAACGGGTATTAACAAACAGACATCGTCTGGTCTGTGCACGCGATAACCACTTGACACGCGACAGGCTTTTACCGCCCGACCGTTAGATTGTAAACTTTTTTTTTCTTTTCGGCCGCGTCCACGTCTCTCAGGAAATAAAACGAGCAATTCGTCGATCTTCAAAAATCCCGCCCGGAGGTCGACCTCGGGGTCTTTTGTTTGGCCGCTGTCAAAGAAATCGTGCGGTAAAACAAGAAGAGAAATCCTCTGCCCAACAAGAACGAGGGAGAGCGAGAGGTGGAGAAGCGAGGACAGAAAACAGAGACAAGAGCCCATTGTCTTGTCGTTCGGTCATACGTCTTCCCGCTGTTACGTCACCATTGTTTACCCCCCAACCCCGTGCAGTTCCCTCCGCCTCCGGCAGTTTTATTTTGCCACTTCGATGCCCATTGTGCGGTGTTTTTGCCCTTTACGGCCACGTAAGCGAGGGAAATCGCTTTTTACCTCAACCAGATGTCAATACCGAGATTTCCGGTATCACTTGTGTCGCGTGAGACACAAAAAACCGGCGTATTCTATTCTAAATACGAAATATACGTCAAATTTGTTGGGAAAAGAGCTGGACAAACCAAATATCGTAATTCCGAAATTTGCCGCATAAAAATTTCGCCAGACGTATCCGAAATAAAACCGTTTATAACTGCACAGTAGAGCCTTAGATTTAATCCAGAGAGACGATATTGTGATTTAGTATATCGAAAGTCGCCATTTCGCGTGCACAATAAAGTTAATCTCAATAATTACCCTAAGTAAGAGTACTTACCTTATAATTAGCTTGAATTAGCTTCACGTTATAACTCTGCACATAAATAAAAGTATTAAAAAGGTTGTAAGGCTCAGTGTCGTGTGTGTGTTTTCAGTGGCGCATCTAAGGGACCACTTATAAACTTACTATATTTATCGAACGAAATTACATTTATTACACATTTATTTCATCATTTAAATAATAAGTGTCAATCTGAGACAAAGTTGAGAGAGGTGATTGTATATATACACAATATTATAAATAGAAAAAATATTCTTTCTTTATTTTTCTTATTAATGCTCTCTTTATTTGTGCAACTCATTTTACCTTACACTTCCTTAAATAAAATGATCCTAATGATATACTAAAAGTATCTAACAAAAACATTAAAATTTACGAAATACCACATTCTCTCTCTCTCTCTCTCTCTCTCTCTCTCTCTCTCTCTCTCTCTCTCTCTCTCTTATTAGCTGCTATGCATACAGTATGGCGCTCAGACGTTATGACTCACATAGCCGATGAAACGAAACTTTTCAATGTCGCCCCTGTGTAAATCTAGCGCTCTGCTACACAGTTAATTAAATCGTACGTAAAGATGGCGATTTATCTCGATGCAATATCTAAAGAGATGATACAAGCGTGTTGGTGTAATGTTGCCGTGGCTCAGAGAGCCGGCTAGATTTACATCTCCCGGCGAGCAAGCACGTCAATTAAGCCGTTCATTATGTCATGTGTGATAGCATGGAAATAATCGTGGCACGTGAGAAATACAGTCGATGATTACAACCGATCCATTCGCGACTTCCTCTTCGTCTGGCAATGTTATCGATTTAATTGCGTATGCCCGGCGTCTCTGGCGATCTCCTCCGTCAAGAGACGAAGATACACGGTCGGTTCTTCCTGTCTATCGCGATTCCACGTGATCGATTATGCTCCGCGTAATAAGTCATCTTATACACAAATCGCACAGGTGTCCTTGTCCCAGATCGCTCGCCTAGGAATACACTTGCCGACGGTGGCCGACTAACTTTTCGCTCGTTACACGTTGGCAGTAGAAATAGCCGCGTTACGCTCGGACGACCGCGAGGTGGTAAACTATGGTGGTTGCGAGCCGCCAGTGATTCACTCGCCATGGATTCGATTCCCTCGTAAATACTCACCTTAACCGTAAATTACTTCGTGAAAAAGAAATAAATGAGAGAGACCTGCTGTCGCGCGCGCAACATACGGTATCCCCCGGAACCGACAAATTGAAATTTATCTCTTTTTCCTCGTAGATGCGAGTGTGTTGCGCCGCGTTGCAAAAGCGTAATAACACACATACCACTCAGTAAACGCTTAGAATATCGAATGTCAATAAACGGAGGGTGAAACGTCAACGACGTTTGATTATTCCGACCTTCTATCTCCGCAATGTTCGCGTATCAATTTCAATCTCCGCTAGTATCTCTGTCTGACGTCAGGACAGCGCTTTCCAAGCTGATATAAATCTCCGGTTATTAATCCGTGAATGTCGGCGCGCCGATATCTTAGAAAACAAACACGGGGTTGATATGTATATCGAGCGATCTAAATGATCGCGATTAATTACCGGTTGCCGAAGCGTCGCGTGTTATGGATGACGGGGCGATAATACAACGGTTGCCCGCACTCCGCAGCGTGTAATGGCTAAACAAGCGGGTGACGCGTAATAATGGTGCTATCAGGTGAAGCAATTATTCCCGAATACATCCCACGCGCGCTTATGCAGATCCGGCGCGATTGCGTATCGCGCGTTATGATCCCGGCGCCTAATGGGTTATTATTAGGCTACCGTTAGCAGCGAGGCCACCCTATTCTTGTTTAGTGCCCCGCGTAGCCGCGGCGTATGCAGCGATGCAGATGTCGGCTCCGTGCGCGCTCCCGTTTGTACCGTGATGAGCAATCAGCATCAGTGCCACGTATGCCACGGCGCCCGTGGTGCGTGCTGCCCGACAACGCCGACCTGGGGCACGCTGCAATTGAGAACTCGTGTCGCGCTCGAGTCTTACCTGATGAAAACGTGTCCGATGCGAGTCGGCGTCCTCTGCTGGCGGCACTTGGGATGCTGGAAACGTTGAACGCTTTCGCTCCCAACAATTACGCCTTCCTTGTGTCTTCCTGATGAGCGGCTGATCGAGTACTCTTTAAACTTCGCCGAAGTTCCACTCGAGAAGCAGAGTGACAGCCGAGTCGCTCGGATTCGTGGGACTTTTTCATTACATCGAGAGAACCCTTCGTCCTGAATCGCCCAGTGAATATTTCCAATCAAAATGGAAGAGTGAATCAGATGTATTATACTCTTGGTAGAAATTTCCTGCAGTCTCCAAGCAATCACTAGACAATTACGTTAACTTTTGTCCTAGTAAAACTTTTGTCCTGAAGAGTAAAATTACTTGGGATTCTCATCAAGATGTAACGCTTTTGATGCGTAAAATCGGAATTTATTCGCTGAACGAAAAAACACAATAGAAAATGGACAAAGGTTATTCAATTGATTAATAATCAAGTCTGCTGCTCAACTGGCTTGCTCTAGTAGTATTTTCCTAGCAAACACAATGTTACATGTAACATACCTATTAGTTATAATTTCCTCAACGTAACTGTTACATAACGTTTCTTGTTCATACTTTCCAATTGCAAAGCTTTAACGCTAATAAGAGTCATAACGCAGAAGATTTTTGATGCATACAAATTTTCTCTCGTGCTTCATCTCTTTTGACATCGTTCACAAGCATCAAGTGACATGTGTCCTTTTACCCATTTTTGCAATTGTACTATTTCACGAGTCTGAGCTATCGTGATATTTCTCATTTGTATCATTACCATTTGAACATATTCTCATCGCAATGAAATTCTATATTATTAATGTATACTCTATTCGACTTACGCTCACTTTCATTTTGTTGTTGTCTGTGAGCGGTATTTATACGACTTAATGAGAATGCATTAATACTAGACAAGAACTGGGTGAATGTCTACGCAAATTGCATACTTTTATCAGGGGTCGTGAGAACAAATTCGTTTGTATCGATTAAAGCATTCACTCGTATGACTCGAGAATTTGTTCCAAGTGTGAAACCTTCATCCTTGCGATTCCGAGTAGCGGCATTTTCACTGTCGCATCATGAGTGAACGTTCACTCATTTCCACAGAGATTTCGCCTGGAGATTTATAAGGCAACAAGTGCCTCGTTGAGATAACTCGTTGACTGTAATCTGATGCTCCGCTGAATTAATCAATCGTGTCTCGTGAACTCGATGAAAATCTTGAAACCGTAACGCAAACGCAAGGAAGGGCTCCAATCGGTAGCTTTTGCGTGACAAAATTCTCGCAACGGTCAGCCGTTCGCTGACCGATCACGCCACGGTGTCGATGAAGTCGAATCCAAATGAGACGCAAGCCGCGGCGAGTCCCGACGCGAACACCACCGCGGCGATCATAAATTACAAGCGCGATCGATCGCTTCGATTCAACGCACAATCCGCGCGATCCTAATTGCCCCCGTAACGACGCACCCTCCGCTATAATTCCCCCTCATTGTCGGCGCGCGTCGCCGCGCGCTAAGCGCGCATTAGCATTCGTCACGTGCACCTGGTGCACATGCAACGACCGTGAATGAGACGCTCGCTGTACGCGCGCTCGTCCGCAGGAAGAAGCGCATTCACGAAGCGCACTCGCGAAGCGCGTGCTGCGCGCCAATGGCGAAGCGGACAGCGAGCGCGTCCCTGCGCGGTAGTAGGGCAGCACCTGCGTGCGTCACTCTTGCCTGCGCGCACACGTGCGCGCGTTTCAGAGCGCAGCGTATCGCGCGCGCCGAACGATGAATTATTAATTAATTGCCAGTCGTTCATACGAAGCAGGCCGCTTAGATAACCGGATCGCGCAACTCCCGATTAAAGCCGCATTTTTCGTTACAAGCGTTACAAAGCGTGACGTTATCACTAATTACGAAGCGATACTTTCGATCGTGCGTTCCCTCTACCTCCCCCCCCCTCTCCCCCGCCTTTCAAGTGTATCGATTATTCAATCAGATATATCCTGACGCAATCATTTACTGAATGAATTTTTTGCTCGTACCGATGCGAAATCGGAACGCATTGAAAGTGTACAGACTTATTACAACAATAACACGATATACGACAATATTGATAGCTGGCCGTTTATCCACGAACGCGGTCTCCTGAATAATCGGAGAGAGATAATACGATTTTCAATTAAAGTCATATTCTTCGTCACGACCCGCAACGGTGATATCGCTAATTCTGAAAGTGTTCTGAAAGTGAGAACTTCGTTGTTTGTTCTTCCCTTTCAAGTATATCAATTATTCGATAAGAAATACACGTTCTTTAGTGGACTTTGTAGTCACTCGTACGGACGCGGAGCACAAGGGAACTATTGGTACTTGCTACTTTACTAACGCGATACTCAACGACACAACTACGTGCACAGTTGTACGTGGGAATTGGATTGAAACAAACAATCCCAGCCGATGTCTTAATAATCTCCCAAACGGCGAGTCATTCGCCGAGACCGTAATTTGCTCGGCGGCCGTATTTTTCTCAAGCGCGGCCTTTAATTTTCGGTATCGATCGGCGCAGCACAAATCGCAAACGGTCAATTTCGTCCATGAGGACCGTTTTTACGTACGTGCTCGAGTATAGACGGCGTGCGTGAGCACGCGGGATCGACGTGTGCGATCGACCACGCGGAGAAAGACGACGTGTAGTCGAGGCTTATGCCGGGGCCGAGAGTTGCCGTAGAAGGACCGGCGACTGGAGACCGCTCGAATGAGTAGAGGGGCCTCCACTTGCGAACACGCAACGACACTCGTGCCATCAAATGGTACACGCACGCACACGCAAACTATGCGCAATGTCCGCACGTCGCGAAAATACACATGTGTCACGGCACTAATGCAAAAGAAGCTACTGTTTGCATAAAGCTCTCTATTTGCATAAATTCCTTTTAATTTTGCACTACAAAGCATTTTGTGTCGTTTCACGTGTCCCGACTTATCCAATTTCTGTATTAATTTAACAACAAGGCAAATAACAGATAATCCAACTTATCTGTACACTACAGCGTCTAGTTACTATTTAGCGTTACTATTTTGTTACTATGTGAAATATACCACCAACAATTTACATATTTAAACATATTACATATCTAAACATATAAATTGTGTTATTTTAACACTTGGAAATGATGAATATGAATTCGACGCAAAATGGTCAAAATAACGGAACGACAGTGTGCTAAATTGACACACGAGTTGAAAGTTTAACACAGAAATTTCCACACGGATCGATCTAAACACAAGTACAAAATTTTTACCGTGTACTATGTTTCTAATAGTGCAAGAATAGATTGTGGAAGAATCTCTTTTGCTAAAAAACATAATAAATTTCGCTAGAAATGCAGCAAATTTTTTAATGACACGTTTCAGTTTCTAAGATGTAAATAGCATATATGAAATGAAAGGATAGTCAATTATTGCGAAATGCCGACTCGTTCCTCAATCAAAATTCTATACTAATTTTCACCAATAAATTCTCCCCGTCTAGTGGTAATACATGAATCATGCGTCTCAATGCGCACGTGTACGTCGCGTGGAAATCGGGCCCACTCTCTTCGCCGATTGTTTTCCACCGGAGCGTGCATCCGTGTGGGATAAAGGCTGTATCAATGAAATATTGCTCGATTGTGCGCGTGTTATTGATCCGTGCGCGACGTCGTCAGTATATACATACATATGTGCACACGCCTCGCTCTTAATTTATTAAATATAAAAATCGTGCATTTGCACAGCCGCGGGTACAAGTGCGAGAAAGTACGTGGCCTACTTACACACAAAAGCGCTTCAGAGAGTGTACACCCGATTCGAATATACGATCTCTCACGCGTATATGGACAAGACACGCACACGCCCTGAATCCACGCGTGCACACAGACAGACAACGCGAGCGCCTTCAGCGTATTTGGCGTTGCGAGGGGCCCGTGTGTGTTGTGCATCTGCGAAAGAGACGCGGAGCTGCACAATTCGGAGTCTGCATCGCGCATATCTGCACGCACGTGACTGCCGTGCGCGCGTGTTTATATGGAGCCGCGCGAGGAGAGGCGAGCCGAAACTCCATATCGTCATGCCGACTTCTCGCGTAGGACGCAGACCTGGCCGCGATGATGATGACGAGGACA
Source organism: Odontomachus brunneus (assembly GCF_010583005.1). NCBI lineage: Eukaryota > Metazoa > Arthropoda > Insecta > Hymenoptera > Formicidae > Odontomachus > Odontomachus brunneus. The sequence goes on along the minus strand of NW_022639578.1, from coordinate 496,970 downwards.
GACTCCGCTGCTGCTGGTGGTGGTGGTTGATTCGAATGACGGTGACGGCGGTAGTGGTGGTGCTGATGCTGGTGGTGGTGGTGGTGGTGGTGCCGCTGATCACTATCGTACGGCATTTGCAACGCACAGTGCCGTTTCTGTGCTGCCGGTGAACGGAACGCGCGTTATTTTCTCGTTATCGTTTCGCATTTCGCGCGAGCGAAACACAGCTCGAGTATCGTCGGCTCGCCGCCGGTGATCCCCGTCGAGTGCATTGGGGATCATTTTTGTGTTTTTCGTGCAATTACCGTCCTCGGTCCCCCGATGGCGAGTGCCACTGGAGCTTGACGCTTGAGCACCGGCCACTCGGTCATAATAGGCGGCCCGATGGCGAAATGAGGAGATCTGTAATTGAAATCCAGCCGCGGAGCCGAACGAGCAAAAGCCACGACAAATGAAGCGGCTCTCTTGGATCTAAGTGCGTACGAAATGAAACTCGCGGGAGAGAGTAAGGTGTTATTTATCGACATCCTTAATCGCAGCCGGCAAAAATACGCGCGGGCCCTTACGTACTCTCGGCGCGAGAGCCTCCCCTACGGCCACCACGCCTCCATCTCTCGCATTTTTGTCATCCGTCGCGGGGAACGCGCATCCCCGACCGGATCGAGGTGCCCACTTCCCATCGGCGTCTCATGAATCTCTATAAGGCCGTCAAACGAGTAATTCGTCCGTACGTCTCTTTTTCTTTCTCTCTCTCTCTCTTTTTCTATCTCGGCCTCTCTCGTTCCTCCACTCGCATCGAGTACCACTCGCACACCTCCTCTCGCCGCCTCGCCCTTCGTCGTCCACCTGGAGATAATAACGGCCCACTCTGTACCGATGAATAGAAACCCCTCCGAAGGAAGGACGCTAAATTTCTCTACCTAACGTATGCACGATTTGTCCTTCGTCTGAGAACTGGTGAAGGGCGAGAGGATGAGGATGAGGCGGTTAAACGGTGCACGGTGAAAAAATCACACACACTGCGCTATTGTGCGCACTGAAAAATCTATGTGGGCGTAAACCTTTTTGTCATGCAAATCAGTCGCACAGTTAATTACGGCAGACCGTTTCGGCTCGCTGTGCAATCAAAGATCTGGCACGTTCACGAATGAGTGCCGACGCATTTCGAGGAAATTGACCATGGCATTAATTAACGACGTAGATCCCAGGACTCCTTACACATTCTCTCAAACAGAAGATAATATAATCCTTCGGTTTTACGATCGCGTTTCTCGCCGCAGCTCTATCGCTAATTCGCGCCGCTACCAGGTCCTGTCGCACTAATAACGTTATGCTCCACAGCACCTCCTCCCAGCATCTCCGGCACTTTTATTGCAGGTTCAAGTCGCCAGGAAAGTCTCAATTTACATTCGCACCTGAACACGCGCGGCGGAAACCCGGGAGCGTAGTAAACCTGCCGGGCGCGCGGAATCGCGTCCTTAAATTTCCCATGATCGCCACCGTGTTCGCGCGCGTCCCATCCCTAAGTCCCGCCGGTTAAATCATAGAAGCTGTAAGAGCGGTAAATAAATTAACAGCCGCAATTAACTATAAATTTAGTCCGCGGTAAACGAGGGGCAAAAGAGGGAGAGGGGGAGAGAGAGAGAGAGGAAGAGGGAGAGTGAGTGAGAAAGCGGCGAACGAGCGAGCCGGCTAAAGCGATGACGTTCCCGCGCGAGAATCTAATTACCATATCCAGACTCGGTATCGGCGCTCGAATGCGCGCTATGTTTGCATGCGCGCGATGCATTCGTGGCGTTAAGGAGTGAGAAATTGAAATAGTTGGCGATTGCCATAGTCCTCGATCGCGAATACCGACGCGAACCGTGCGTCGCCGATGTGCTTCGCCAGGACGCAGGAAAGAGGCCGGGTCTATTTGGCCCAAGGAGTATGTCGGCCGTGTGCTTGGTTTATATTTATCATGAGAGGAACAGTGGGAATGGAATTGCAAAATGCTCCTTTAAGAATATAGATATATGAAAAAAAGTTACATAACCAGAAATATTCAGTTTAGAACAACATAGTTGCATAGTTCCCTTTTTATGATCATAATGTAATAATATCATATGTGTATAATTGATATAACTCAGCTTGATACATCAACTGCATCAGTAGTAGTTGCGCGTGATCTGATTGTGGCAATCAGAAATCAATTGGAATAATATTTGATATACCTTGCACAGAGAGAATTTTAAAGTAAAAATTATTATAGAGCTTTGTAGTGCGGAAAAATAAATCGACATTCTGCAATAATTCACTCTGTCCTATTCCTTCTCTATTTCTATTTCCTATTCTCTATCTATTCCTTTCATTTCGTATATGCTGCTTATTTTAGGAACTCAAATTTGTACTGTTGAAACTCTTTTTATATTTCTAATGAAATTTATTATGTTCCTCAGCAAGACAGTCTATTTCTGGACTACAAAAAACAGTAGAATTGAAAAATGAAGAAAATTTATAATATTCTCTCTGTGTGGTCAGAGCAATCAGATATCGGCATTACTGTAACGCCAGTAATTTAGTAATTGGTTCCGCCGTGCTTGGCGCAACCATATAATTAGCTGTTGCGTATTTTACTATTGAATCTGGTTGGTACAACCAGGTTTATGTGTGAGTCAACCATACTGCCTTAACCGTGTAGTTTCCCATGAATTTCACGAAAATTAGAATAATATTACAATTAAAAAAATAAGTAAGTAAATTTGGGATCAGCCAAGTCAATTTTTGAGCATCTCGAAATTTGGCATTAATACTCTCCATGAGTGAGTAAAAATAATGTCGAGTATCCTTGACGAGTCGCGAGTGTACAGTCGGCTGATTAAAAGTCGCAAAACTTTTCCTCGATGAGTTTTGCAACGCGTTTCGGACTCAATAGGAAAATTCATCTTCTGATAATTACTAAAAAGAAACAAATTCTTCTATTGGAATGCTTCGCAAAGCTTATCGAGGAAAAGTGTTGCGACTTTTAATCAGCCGTCTGTACACTCGCGACTCGTCGAGGATACTCGACATTACTTCCGCTTCCTACAAAGATATTTCCGTGATATATTTCACAGAACGCGCCCATGTCGCGCAGATAAAGCTTATCGTTTTCCACTCGGTCGATTTTATGGCACGCATTACGTTACTCCGATATCGAGACTGCGCCCGCGACAACGATATCGCGTCTGATTTTCGGTCGGACCTTACGATAATGAGACCGCTGATCGCGATAATATTGATCGATTGGTATCGCAGCCTTCGTTGTATCCCCATTGTATTTGCGCGGCTCATGCAGGCCGCTTTGACGTTTATATTAAGACGTCGGGAAATTTATGCCGTTCTCCTGGAAGATTGTTTGTTCCGAGGCACGGCACGGAACTCGTTAAACTTATAAATTGCAGCAACATTAAAGAACAGATATATTTCACGGTGCTTGTAATAAACGCGCTATCAGATGCGATTTAAGTGCCTTCTCTTTTTCTTTTCTGCGCTACTCGCGACAACAGACTGAACTTGGTGCAAACTTCTAAAACGGAGTCCGCTTTAAAACGCTAGATATTAACTACCTGCATTAATTGAATACTCCTCCTCCGAAGGAGAGACGTGTCTCTAAAGGGATTATCGATAGTATCGCCGGAGATAGTAGATCGATAGTATTGCATCGTTTGACTCGTTACCAATGTGTATCACGCCCGTATAAAAATATTCCCAGACTTTCTCAGATATAGCTTCTGACTAGATTGATTTGTCCCAAAATTGATCATCCCATTTACGATATCAATTCCAAAGTCCACGTGGACTCTCCGTCAGGAATCGAAACAAAAATACTGTAAGAATTCGCGCTTTTTCTAATGTCGGTAAGACTTTTACGATATCAAATAAGGAATCCCATTTTTATATCAACTATTATATTCAATAGAATAAGATATAAAATACATTGAGCATTTTACATACTGAATAACGAAATTGTTTGAGAAATTGACATATTTTATTCAATTCTAACGCAGATTGGAGACCAGAAAAAATATTGGAAAAACTTCGAGTTATCCCCGCCTAGAATCGCATGTTTGAAACATTACAACCAGAACCCGTAATTATTTTGAGAGATTGAATCCCCAGAAATTCCCAGAAATTCTCTATGGCGTCATTCTCCTGGCGTCATTTATGCAGCTGCAGGCTCTTCACAAGATAACGCGGCACAAATTTCCCTCTCTCTCTCTCTCTCTCTCTCTCTCTCTCTCTCTCTCTCTTTCTCGCGTCCATCATCGGTGGCATCGAAATTTGCATAATGTCGATACGTGTTTTTTTCCGCGTGTACTATTTCCCGACGAGCGCTATTCGACACGTGGAGCTCCGCTTCGATCGGCCGTTACCCGATCGTTCGCGAAATGACGAATGACGGCGATAAATCGCGCGCGACCGATTTCGTCCTTGATGCCCGCGCCGCGGCGCGAAGCGCAAAAAGCACGACACACGTCGGAGAAATTGCAATAAGGGTCGGGCGGAAAGCTAGTCGACGGTATCATTTGGCGTAATAAATCCCCGGCCGATTCGCGTTGGAGCGTGCGGCCGACGGCGACGCTGCTATCCGCCGCGTGATCAACGCCGCGGCGTGCAGTTGCAGCTGCGGCCTGCGCGCGCGAACGTTAAATGCGCGCTGCGAACGCGCTCGTAGAAAATTTATACGCGCGCCGCTCTCGGGCGTGATTAACGAGAAAACCACTCGTATTTTCGAGATACGACGCCGCCGCCACGTTTCGAGCCGGCTCGTTTCCTCGTGACCGGGAAGCCCGCGGGCTTAATTAATTTATCGTTAAGGACGCTTAATTATCGCTTTTACGGCGTTATAACCGCGCGGTTACAACTATCCTGCGCTTTACGAGCGCGGAGCTCCGCGATGTACCTCCGCGCGGTACTGCATCGTTACTTTTAATATATTTTGATGCATTCGCGCGCGTCGCTCTACCGGCAATTCAATCATACTTACGTCGCCCGTCGTATGCACGGATTACGAGATGCCTCCGATAATTTAATCGGGCCGACCGTTAATCGCCGGCCGTCTCACTTTTATCCAAACGATGCGTCAATCTCACAGGACCCACGGGCGCCCCGTAAATGCTCCGGAGCACGCAATTCGACGATGCAACGTCGCGTCTCTCTCTCTCTCTCTCTCTCTCTCTCTCTCTCTCTCTCTCTCTCTC
>NW_022639578.1:452724-490590 GCF_010583005.1 Odontomachus brunneus | reverse complement strand
TCTCTCTCTCTCTCTCTCTCTCTCTCTCTCTCTCTCTCCTCCGGTCGGTTGCTTTCACGCGGCGTCGATGAGAACTTGCTTCATTAAATCAACGCGAAAATCATCGGCCTTGCCTTCCGGCGGAATCCGTTTCTTCGAAAACTTCTGAGGTGGTCTCGAAGTAGGTGGTATGTAGTATCTTCGCGTCGATACAGCTCGATTGGGAATTTCAGCTCGTGTTATGAGAGCCGCGCGACTGTGACTTGTTTTTGCGAGTACTCTGCGTTAGGTGGATCTTCAAACATAATATAATGTCATGAGCTTTTTATAAAAGGGAAGACACAACAAAGCTGTTAACACAATAAAAGTTACGGTTGCTCTTATTCCGTGTGTGAGAAATCTCTTTTGCAAATATAATACGATATCGCATGTTTCTAAAATGGGACACATAACAAATCATCGATTACATAACGAATATATCACATTGTCATCGCACCTTCGTCATTGCATTGTCATCATGAATTTCTCTTACATTGTTAATTACAACTACAAAGTTGTTTTCGAGATATCATATCATGTGGAATACAAAGATTATTCCACGTGACGAATCTTCATTTGCAAATATGATATGATATCGCGAAGTTCTTTCTAAAATACGAGCAAACTTCTTTTTAAAATAAACGTTGAAATGAAAATGGATTATACAAATATACATTATACTCCCATCGCACATGTACTCGTTATCCGCACATTACCATCGTAAAATTCTCGTACATTATTAATAAAAGTTACCTTCGCGAGTGCTCCGCGTGTGAAGAATCTTCATTTGCAAACTCGACACGATGTCACCAACTTCCTTCTCATCGTTATTGAAATGAAGATGTAACGAGCTATCGCTTACACTGACATATGTCATACTTTTCATCGCGCACCTTCGTCATCCATATCATCATCATGAAATCCTCCTGCGTGGCGTCGCCGGCGATCGTGTTGACAGCATTCGAGGCTACACTCGAGTCCCATCATCCTGTTCTGGGAGAGATTGCGACAGCAATGATCCGCCGATCGGCGAGCGACGACAGGATTCTCGTTTCTCTTAAATATGTATACACGCGAAAATCCACTTTGGATCTGAGTACTTCCAAGCGCGGCCCTGTTCGCGCGTGTATGTTCGCGAGCGAGCGTTAAATGCGTCCCATCTGCCCGAGGTGGTAGATTAGTCGTCATTGACAGAACGCGCGGGCCGGTTTGGGTATAATAAGCGAGAGAGTCGCTCGAATAAAAATGATTTATACCGGGCGCGATGTGTCGACGAGATAGCAACGACGTGGATTGAATTCAGATGAGGCTCCCCGTACGTCCCTAGAGATTATAACCCGATGTCCTTCGCGGAATCTTCCCCGTGATGATCTTAAATTAGCCCGATCGTCGATCCCGATCACGCCATTATCGCAGGGAGCTTGTTCGTAAGAACGGTAATAGAGCTCGGCGATTCGTTATGATCGTCTATACTCTTCCATGTTATCGTGAATACGCGACAAGATTTTTGTCCTCTTTAGGTAACGTGGATAGCAACGTTTAAGCTGGAATATGAGGTTTTATAGCAGAAGCAGCGAAGTGCTGCGACGTAAGAATCAATTGGAAGCAGTTACGATTTTCAGATATTGGTGCAGTTTTATCTCATATTTAGTTGATTTCATCCCTAACTGTCCAGAGAGATTGGTAAATTCTTTGCTTCTCCTAAGTATTTATATCAAGTCAAATATGGCCCGTGATGTTGATATTTATCTGTTCTGTCCCTCAAGTTAAAAAATGCGATATCGGTTCTGCGAAATCTTTTTATGACATAGAAAATATAAGAAATATGTTACATAAGAAAATATAAATAATACTATACAATTAACCTGACATGCTTCACAAGTGTCAGTGCGGCAATTTCAATTGACGAAGGGAACAAACAGACATTTCAGAATGGGACAAATGTCAGGGAGTGGATCCAGTCGCGCAACACGACAAACAAATAATTACATCCCGCGAATTCCAATTAAGTCGATAGCCCGGCCTCGTAACCGGCGCGATTGCGTTATCGCAGAGCACTCGACGGCCATCGCCGTCACTGGAAAGAGACGTAGAGTGTGACAGGGGCCTAAGGCGCCAAGTGCATCGGCCACACTTGCATCTCGTGGCGCACCGGAATGCCGGATCAAAGCGAGCGATTCGAGAGAACATGAGGGGGAGAGAAAGAGAAAGAGAGAGGAATAAAAGGGAACGTGGACGCGCAGGACGAAAAATAAAGCATCGTGAAATTCTACGGGCACACACGCGGTGCTACCGGATACGCATCTCGACAGGGAGACCCGTTAAGGGTTCCTCACACCGAGAGAGCCATCCCCCGCCTGAGGCGTATGACCGTCGCCACGCGTTTCCACAGCGCCTCTTTCGCGGATACTTCCTCTCGCGTTGCACTTTTTTCAATCCGACGTGGCGTTGTCGGTGCATATAAAGTAGCGAAGACCTCGAGTCCACAAACCGGACGCGAAGGAGCGCACCGAGCTGCGCCGTAGGTAACATCAGTTCGGATCTTAGTTAATTCAAGCACCGAATACATCTAAAAACAGAACTCCAATTGCAAGATGCTATTTGCCTGTTTTAACTCCATATTCTAGGGGAAAGCTTTTACCCAAAAAATATTTCTCTTCTAACAAAGTGGATTATTAATCGGAATAGATGTTGTTTCTTTTTGAATCTCAAAAGGAAAAAATATATTTACTTAAAGCAGAACGCCTTCTTACGTGCAATATAAGACGCGGCAAGACTTGTAAACAAAAGATCCTCTATCTTTGACCCTAGAGAACTCGAAATATTAAAAACCCTAAACATATGAAATTTAAACCAACTTTTCAAACGTGATCGTTCTTAAAAACATGTGTTTTATTTTTTTACTATAACTTTATTGAATCGTAAAAACATTAATAGATTCATATTCCTCGATGTTTTCTACATTAATTAAAAAAAAAATTAAATTTTGATCATTTTTCCAGAAACTATGAGCAAATAAAAATGCATTGAGTAAAATTTATTTAATTAGTTTATGGTTCTAGGGTTAAGAATATTGTGCTTGGAATATTTTGTGGTTTTAGAAAAATTCTCTTGAAGCCACATATAAGAATAAAATCCTCTAGGATTCTAAGAACAGGATGATATTTTTTAGTATGAGCTGGGTTCCTCTCCCTCTCGTGAGAATTACTTGTGAGCGTTGCTTGTTGGCGCAATGAAGCGACGCTTTCGTCGTGTTATTAATTCTATGAACTTTCGTAGGATTAACAAACACGTTCATCTTCAAGCGCCTGCTTCAGAGAGACTGGTTCCTGCTTCGCCACAGTAGTATTATATGCACTTTCAAGATACAATCGCGATCATCGCTCTGTGTGGGATGTATCTGGTCGTTTTTCCTCTATTAATAGCATGTAATAAGCGTATGAATCATCAGTATCCCGAAAGTAATTGGATTCTTAACGGCTGGAAAACTTCATAACGCCGTGTATCTAAACTTTCATTTCCCCATTTCGCGCTTCCACCTCGCAGCAAGTAGATTCGGGCAAACTTTTATCGCTCCGCGGAAAGTTCACCCCTCCCCCCTTCCCCAGTTCCGGTCCAGTTTTCGATTTTGTTATTTGTATTTACTACTGAGTTCACGTTTTTTTTTATCTTTAACGTGGTTACCTAACTTCACCGGTGAGAGTTAAATAAACTTTTCTCCGTCTCTCGTTCGCTTCCCTGTCATGTCGCTTTTTACTACACGTTGATTCTATACGAGAGTTTTACCGCCATTAACGGATACCTGATGAGATTTTTCTGTCACTAATAGGAGAGATCGCGTCTAGTTGGCTTAAAAGGGATCAATGTCGGTCATGTACTTTATTTATGTATCTATCGTGAGAGGAACAATGGAAACTTAATCGAAATTTAATCTTTCAAAAATTCCAAAATGTTCCTTTTAGAGAGAGAGAGAGAGAGAGAGAGAGAGAGAGAGAAAGAAAGATACTTTTCCCTAAGTTTTATTAAAATCGAAATAATATTATAGCTAAAAGTAGAAAAAACCGATTTAGAAGCGCCAAGTACATTTTCAAGTACGAAATTTGGTAACTTAAATAACGTGTTATTAGTTAGAATAAAGTTTCTTGCTTGATGAAATTGTATTTTTGGTACATTATTTCGGGTAATGAAAGCAATTTTCATTCATAAAATGACCGAAATTGAACATGGACGAATGAGGTAAAGTTGACTACTATATTTAAGGACCGATGGGATTGTGGAGATCTCTCAGAGATCTCGGAACTCAATCAGGATACATATATTACATGTAACCTTCTTACCTCAAATTATTAGCCAACTTGCCCCAACTAATATCAGATTTATATCGTATAATTGTTAGATTTCATAGAGCCACCACACAAAATGTCATCCACCCCATGTATTCGTCTTCTCGAAGCGCCAATTTACTGCTAATCCGTGTTATGTCATGCTTGAGTAATCCGCGCGCTTTCGATGACGTAATTCTTGCGGTAGGTTAGCCCCGTGTCACGAGGTCATCGAGAAAAAAAACTCAGTCGAGGTTGCGCCCCGAGAAAGCGAACAAGACATCGGCGAGAGCCAAGTAATCATGACTAGTGGGTTTCCAGAAATCCCTGCTGCGAACTTGGCAACTGTGACAGGGTGCAATGGAGTTGCGAGAATTATGTTCCCAACAAAGTCGTTGTACCAAACCCATTGTCGCTTGGATTGCAACGTTGCGAAGACCGTGTTATAAGACCATGTTACATAAGCGTTTCCACCAATTTCAATAGTCGCTTGGTCCCTGCGAAATATCGATTTTATTTCTGTTCCCAAGCTTCTCTCGTCCAAGTATTAAGCGTCTCTAAGTTGGATCGCAAAGTTTTCCAAGAGGCGAGTTAATGAAAGTTAGCCGCAAAATTATTATTGCATCATTATTGTTACATCTTCACGCGATGTGAATGACCAAGTTGTAAACATCCCAATTCATATCATAACGTCTACGAAACTCGAGCAATTAGCTTTAAATGGTCTGATGCGCTGGTAGAGAGGGGAATATACGGTGTAGACAATTCTTAACTTCTTCATTGCGATTCGTACCCGAGAGCGGCGTCAGTCAACAATTTATGGCTGGCGGTTGTTCCTCTAACAAGCTCCTCGATTTCCCGGGGCTCGTGGAATTATAGTTCACGCGGGTGCCCGTAGATATTTCTACACAAGAAGAATCCAAGAGAATTTACTCGTGACTTAACTCGTTCTTTACGCGATCTTTGCGCGATTGCTTTTATTCCAATCCACGATATTTCGTATACTTCCTTTCAGTTTATGTTGAGCTTATTTACAATTAATATTACCTACTTGTTATTAATTCAGACAATTTAATTAAGTTATGTCCTATATGAAAGTAATACATATATAGAATAGACAGAGTACACATTTACAATGAATAAGGTTTAATAACATTATAGTTATAGAGTCAGATACGGCCACTGAAATTTAATGAATGTTAAAGTATACCTTGATAAGTTTTTTGTACTTTTGTTATTTTACTATCATATTATTTTACTATATTTATTTATTATTTTATTTTGTTTTTTAGTTTTAATGTATATTTTACTTTCGTTATTTTAGTATACCTAGAAAATATGTATGTCTTCTAGAAGGCCGTGAGACTCCGTTATCACCGCCACCCCCTTCGAGCTCCTCGGTTCAAACCTCACCTCGTGGCTTAGGTTATACCTGTGGTCCCATAGATGGATCCTTGTACGCCGTGGTTCATCAGGGTGCTGCAGGAGGTGCCCGTGGCTCACCATTGACGGTTTCCATGGACAGTGGCATAAGTAGTGCACCACCACAAAGACCCAGTCCGCCAGAACCCGAGCCGGAAAATCAGACTCACGGGGACCTCGACAAGCTTCTTCATGATATGATGCTCACCGTTGAGGTAAGCTCAAAGACTTTCTTACAGGATTCCTGCAGGATCATATAGTTAATTGTCGATACCACGCACGGAAAATTAAAGAAACATTTTTGGAAATTTTATTAATCATAATAAAACTGGTCATCTGAAATTTCGCACGGTATAGTGAACTCTCTTTACAGTCTATGCCAGATCCTCCGACAGAGGACTACAACCGTGATCGAAGCGAGAAGATATACATTCAGGAGACGCGCAGCTACAGCAGTCACGGCAGCAGCCATCCGACATCCACTTATTCCACCCTGAAGGACTCGTACAGAAGCTACGGGGGTGGCAAAGAATCCAGTCCGCCCTACAATTCGAGTAGCAGTTATAGCACCCTGAAAAACGAGTATAGGGAGTCGCCCAAGAGTATTGAACATCGATCAAGGGACGATTTCGAGTACCGTGTATCTCCTGACCGGAAGGTGTCCGAGTCTTCCAACGATTCCTACAGGAAGCACGCGGATTCCTTCTCGCCGCCGGGCAACATCGACTTCATCGACGAGGACATACCGTATCACGCCAGGCAGACCAGCCAGCCGTTCTCGTACGGCGCCACCACTGACATGATAAAGCATCAGAAATTATCGTCGCCTTCGTTGGTGAGGAAGGCGTCTGTGCGCAACGCGGCGCCTGTCGTCGACTTTGAGGACATCCTCGGCGAAAATTCCAGGAGACCCATCAGCCCCCTCAGCTCCAATACACCGGACCCACCGCCAGAGTTCGCGAACGGACCCATAAAGAGCGGCACGGACCACGTGGATGGGTGAGTGATCTGACCAAATTTATTGCAATAATATACGAGAATCATACCTTTGTCATATTTACTAAAAATAGCGAGCATTCTAAAAATAATGAAAACGCTAGAATTTCACGGAAAAATTTTTACGTTTTAAAATATGAATATTTTGCATTTCCCTTACCACTTTATCTCTCACAATAAATACCCAAACGGAACGCTCGGCGAACCTACTCCGATCTCTCTCCTACATTTTCATCTCGCTAATTACGTCCAAGATTACCTCGCGTTGACGCAGCTTTGTTCTCTCTCTTCGTGATCGTTAACCACCCTCTCTCATATCTCATCCGAAGTATTCTGAGAGAAATTATGCTCCCTGTATCTCATGACACACGATACTTATTCACTCCGCGCTGTCAACGGCCGAAAAGGTCGGTCTCTGTACGACGGCTAAATCTCGCCGTTGCGAAAGTGGAGATTAGGCGGTTTTCGCGAACGACGAAAATCACGACAGAACGAGTGGCTCGCGTACCTTTGGCAACGTTTCCAAACGACCGACGTCGACAGCGTGATGTCGCAATGCATCGTCCGAATCAGGCGCCGCAAAAGAGCCGCGCTCACGCTTGAGTGGACGAGCAAGCGAGAGAAAGGGCGAAAAAAAGAGAAAGATAGAGAGAGAGAGAGAGAGAGAGAGAGAGAGAAGGAAGGGGAACAGAAGAGTCCGCGGACAATTAATAAATCGTCGACCCATTCGCGGCCATATCGCGAAACCTTCGCCGCGAATGGCAAACGCGGTCGTCGTGAATCATTGTCGTTCGCAACGCGTAAAGAGGAGACACACGTTCAGTCGCGAGCATTCGCGTTAATTCCGCCACAACCGAGGTTGCAAAACACAACAGACATTACTCCGTTCGCATTAACTTTTTTCACATAGATAATTAACAGAAAAAAAAAGATAAAAAAGAACGCGGGGAAAGCCGAAGCCGAGCGGTTGCGCGCGGCAATGTTTCGAAAGGGAATCGTTTGTTGCGACGCGTTGCCGTAAAGGCGAATGCGTCCCATAAATGCGCGTGGTCATCGTGTAACGCCATTCACCTCGAAGTCATCAACTTTTTGCGCAGACCGGGGCTTTCGCGCTCCAGTGCCGCCCTGTGCATCTCGCGAATGAGAATCCCGCGCGTGAATGGAAGAGAAAGCACGCACGGTCGCGTAAAACGAGTCTGTTAACCCTGTTTGGCCCCCGGCGTGACTATAAAATAACATACCGAGGAATGCACTCTTTCATCGCGGCGTTCACGAAAACGCGTAAAAATACAGTGAGCTGATTGCGAATGTGTGAATTCCCCTTGCGCGGAATATGATTTCGCATGACAGCCAATAGTCACCGCGACTCTTGATGCAAAATTTAAATTTTTATATTTTCGGGAGGATATATATATATATATATATATATATATATATATATATATATAAAACATGTTTCTATCAATATCTTCGACAAACGCTTCAGGGACTTTCTCGGAAATATGGAAAAGCTTCAACTATAAGATAGTAACGCAATAAAATCGAAACCTGCAAACAGAGATTTGTACTATTTAGAAACAAATGAACAAGGCTTACTTGAGTCCCAAATAAATAAAGAAGCGACATTGAAAATCGGTGTGATATATCGAAAAGCCGCCATCTTGTTTCTCCGTATTCGACAGACCTGGCCAATGGCTACACTGAGGAAAAGACACTTAGAAATTTATTTGCATGATACAAAATTTATTTTCGTGATATAAAATATATTTCTGAGAAATAAAATTTGTTTCTGTGAAATAAATTTTTGCCCTACAAATAAATTTTCAAGTATTTTTTTCTCAGTGTTTCTGGCCATATTGAAAGAAAATACGTGACAGACAAAAGTCAAAGTACAGTAGAATAAAATTTACATAAATAAAAGTACTTATGTCACACACACACACACACTGAATTAATAGCTATTTACCCATAACTTTAACTGACATCAAGCTGCAGCGAATATTCTTCTGTGACATCAACTACGAGTACGTTCTACTATATCATTAATCTTAACTCGTTCACCATGATGAGGAACAATATGGCGTTGAACCACGTGATTCAATTAGCCAATCAGACAGTTCCCCTAAATGTCGCTTCTCTATTTATCTAGGAATCTAGGATCCGTATTAATAGTTGTCACTTGAGACTTGTCTCATGTGAGATACCTAGATTTTTATTTAGATCCAAACTTTTCAGTTAAATTGTATGATATATGTGACATTATATCTGTAATCGTGATTCGAGTGAAAAACTTTCATCTAACTCTGAACTCAAATCTGAATATCTCACTTGAGAGGAGTTTCAAATAACAATTATTAGTACGAATCTAGCTGTTACCAGCTGTTCTGTACTTTAACTGATTGTTATATCTGCGGACCTAATTATAATATAGTTTGTTTATAATTTCGTAATTTTTCCACGTGAAATGCAAATGTTCCTCTGACATTCTCGCGTTGCTCGCGACGTTCGGTTCTACAAATCAGTGCGCGCCATTTTGGACAGTTTTGTCGCCTAATCTCCGAAAATAAAATTCGCCTGTTAGAACTCTCGATGTCCAACAACATCGTGTCTTTCTTTTTAACAGAGAATCCCAAGAGAACGTATAGCTGCATAAAAAATGGTATTATGAAGGGTTGATGGTAGGCTCGACGGGTTCGACGAACCAGATATCCGCGCCGTAAAATCCACGTCGTATTGCGTACCGCGAAGCGCCGTGAAAATAAACGCGCGACTACCCTCGAACGCGAACGAAGCGATTTTGCGCCGCGCGAGTAACCGCAAGATTTCATGCGGATATTTATGAAGAGACGCGTCGGGGCCGCGAAGAGGAAGCAGATGACGTTTACGGTCGACGAGATCGACGGACGTTCGGCAGGTCCGCTTTCACGAAGAGTGAAAGAAACGTGACGTTCCAGCCACGAGGACACCTCGAGATAAATCCTCGCTTATCCGTTACGACTGCCTCTCGCAGAAAATAATATTACGCGACATTGTAACGACGTGTTATTTAATGGACACATTTTATATGATCCTTGCTGCAACGGCTGTGTGTACCGTGTGTCGCGGAAAAATAAGACGGAGCCTGTGCCGAGAGGAAGAGGAGTCACCTATTTCGGGGCGCTGGTCGCTCTCTGACATAATTACAAATATAGAACAGGCGAGACGCGCTAAATCGGCCCTGCGGAACCGTGAATACGTCTCACTCTCCGTCGTTGTCTGATTGGTTCTCGTGTATTTTGCTCGTATGCAATATGTCGAGGATGATCCATCTGCTAATGAGGTGTCACGTGTTAACGCGACGAGATAAGTCTTCGTGTAGCAACCGATATTGCACGATTCTCCGCGATCATTTCGTGAAATTAAATTTTCAGAAATTTATCTCACCGAGCGTCGTGTTCGTGTGACAGTTGTATTATTTATTGCGCCTGAAGTTTTATTTCCCGTTGTCCTTTCGCATCCTCTTCTCTTACGTTATCGCGCACGTGGAGTGTCTCCCTTTTTATCTCTCTCGGTAACTTTTCTTCCCTCATAACACCGGAAACACCGGAGAAACGGCACTCGGAAGCGGAAGTCATCGGAAGGCGAGGTACGAGCACAAAAGCTACTCGTAAAGCCTCGTATAATTTTCTCCACAAGCTCGTGCTTGCGTCGTCCTTTCCGGATGGAGGATCGTACCAACACAGAAACAAACTTTTCTGTTGCGCGCTGAAATCCTAGTCGTTCACGTAATAATATCGCTGGCGGACGCGATGTATCGACAATGTCCTATCTGTGCCAAAAGCTCTCATATATTTCGTAGATTAATGCGACCTCGGAAATTACCGCGGCAGTTTCTCATGTTCCAAAATTTAGAATAGTGAATTTCCGGCGCCACTGTCTCGCTCGTTCATTATTTCACTCATCATTATTTGATATATTCAATTCAACATTAAATATCTTTTGTATCTCTGACAGAGATATATGCAGTATGCGTAGACACCTATCTAATTATTGTAAAAACAACAGTTATTAGTAAAAATAGCAATTTACTGTACAATATGTAAATCAATTCTTCCCAAGGCATAGTATCAGCATTACTAATTCAGTTTTTTTCTACCAGGGGGGATATAATATATAATTTTATAAATTATATATCATGATATTAACATCACATCTATTATTTTTATATTCATTAGATAGAACGTTACATGTCTTTTTGTTTGTGTGTACGTACACATTATTTTTATCGACATATTAACACGTCGGTAAAACTTACGACTGTGATAAATTATCGATTGTCGTTTAGCAGAAATTAAGTTTATTGTCGTGTCCATGAAAACATAAATTGATTAAATTTCGAGTGAGACGTAATAAACTTTTGCAGAACAAGTAAAACTGTATACACAAACCAACGAAGATAGAATAATATTATTCTATTATTTGTCGTGAACAATAGACATGGAATTTCATTCGCCATTCGCTTTAGTAATGTATAACCTGAGCTCGATTTTGATTCCCAAGAAACACAAATTGATATTTCAATCAATGGCACATCTATCTATAATAAACGTCGGGTACTCGCGGAAGATTCCACGAATCGGTCAAGGTTGATGCGAGCTCACGGTTCCTCGACTGTTTCATATTTGATGCCTTCAAAGTGGCGCTCTACATTTGTCGTCCAAGGAATTCTTGTATATCCGTGTATAAACGCGCAGATTTAGACAGCATGATGTAAATTATTTCCCTTCCAAAATAACTATGTAAAAGCTTAAGAAATTGTTGTTATTTCTCAACTTGCGAGACTGAAAACTTCACTTTACTTTCATCTTTTATTATACTTTTTAATGTTCAGTCAAACTATTTCATTAATCTTATGTAACAATTTACTACCAACTGGAAATTAGCTGTGGTAAATCAATAAAAAAATGAAAAAATTCAAATAAATGAATCATTTTATTAATTTCTTTTAGAAATCACAGAAATGTCAACAACTATCGATAACTAAATATTGATAACTAAACACTGATAACTATATTGTTATCAATAATCATATTATAAGTTGATAACTATCAATGGGATAGAATATCAATAGTTCTCTACTTCTACACAGAGAGAAAAAATATCTAAAAAATAGTAAATATTTATTCAATGAGTACTAAAATATATATTTACTTGTATTAATATAAAATATCTTTCAAATAAGAAAATATACATTTTTTTAAAACCTTGAAAAGATCTTAGCTTTTCATGAATGTAATTATTCACTTCATTTAAATAAAAAAATATTGAGATTAAAATAAATATATTATTAGTATTCATCAAATAAATTTACTATTTCTTAGATATTTTTCTTTTCTTTCAGTATAGTATGTACGTTTCTGTGCAGTGATAATTTGTCGTATAATGAAATCTATTTTTTGCAAGACGGGCGGTTGCTGAGGGGAATTCGCGTGTATAAAGAGATTCGCCTTTAAACCAATGCTCGTTCTCTCTCTCTCTCTCTCTCTCTCTTTCATCGGACGACAAGTTCGCTCGCGCCGAGGCGCAGTTTACAACCCTCCTGGGGATTGTGCGCGTTCGAGCGGGCATAAATTTCGTTATTCGAAAAAAGAAATCCTCCGTGACTTACGCTGATTGGCTACCGAGGCCGTCGTTTATTATCTCGAAGAGCGGCCGGGTGCAACGCGCTCTCTCTCTCCGGAGCCACGAGCTGATGGCCCGGGGCGACCTCATCGATCAGGCTGTAATTATCGGCATCTATCGTGGTAGGAGGTCCAGAATCCGGCGTAGCGGAATTCCGCGAGTCTATTCGCGAGAAGGAGCCGTGCGTTCTAACGAGCCTTTGTTACCGGAGTCGCGGTTCTCGGGTTCCCCTGAGAAAGCGCGGCTTCTCGTATTTTCCGCTGCTCGTTGCTCGTAACGCGATAGGTCGCCGTTGAGAGGCATGAAAGCGAAAAACACCACGACTATTCGCCATTACTCACGTCACGCTATTGAATGTCCAGTTTCACCCTCTAACATTGTGCCGGTCGTTAAGTACCGTATCGAAAAACGCAACCCCGTCGCTGAGCGCATCGCTGGACCTGGATCGATCGTCCGACGTGAACAGCTCACAATGAGAGCAATCAATCGAGGAACATTCTACTTTTTATTTGTTCTTAATAGAGTAATTTTCGTTTCTTGCCTTTGTGCATGATACGTCTCTCGGCAAGGAAAGAGAGAGAGAGAGAGAGTAAGTAAGAAACAGACAGACAGAGAGAGAGAGAGAGAGAAAGAGAGAGACAGAGAAAGAGAGAGGTAGAGACAGTGAGAGACATCAAAGGGCAAGGATAAGGCAATTCCATCTCTTTCGTTATCGTTTAGGTTGTCGTGGCTGAGACAACAGCAATTGAAACTCGCTGCTAGGAGAGATGAAAGGAGCCCTGGCAAGCTTTGGCGACAAGAGACCGGAAACCGTGTCATCGGCGAGCTCAGAAGCTTGCAGAGAGGAAGATTGAGACACGACGGCTACGCCAGCGATTCAGCGGTCCTCGACGACGATGACGACACGTGGGGTGCGGGTTCCGTTTCTGGACAGGTAAGAAGAGGATACACAATTGTGTTAGATTTTATTTTGAAAAAATGAAACTATTGACATATTCTACTCTCTGTTAATCAAACTTTATGTTTTCGTGATTAATTACGTGAATAATAGTTTGTTCATATAGTTTAATTCTGACTAAAAATAGTATGTTACGTGAATGATAATCCATAACGTACGAATTCTCAATTTGAGATTATTTATACGTATTTATTTATGTAAAATAAAGAAATTGATATAATATTTAGCTCCAAAATCAACGTTGTTGGATCTGACTGATCTAATTTTCGTTAACATTATTAGAATTGTGACTGAATATTATTACAGCAATTTCCTTCTTTTGTTTTAATGTTTTCTTGTCCGTGATTGTGTTGGTGTGTATGTGTGTTTATTATTATATCGGAGATACAACTATACAAAGTACATACAGTGGCTTTCTCATCATTCACGGCCATAACAAATACGTTTGTAATTTAACAAACAACGGTTACTAACGAAAGAGAAAAAGAGAGAGAAAGAGAGAGAGAGAGAGAAAGATGAGTCGCGTATTCCAGAATTAACTTGGTTGACATTTATCGTTTATCGATTAGCCGCCGTCGAGAGCTGTTCCATACACCTCCGCACCAGCTAGTCCTCTACTTCCGCAGAGATCGAGCAGTCGGAAGTACAACGGCAGCATCGGAAGCGGCGTTCTCGGTAGACCGCGCGCGGAGAGTATGAACGAACGGCCGTTTGTCTCCATGAAACGCGCTTACGAATACCGCAAGTACAGCGATAGTCAGGTAAGTCCGATTGCGCATCCGGTGCACTTCACTCGTTAGATTGCTGGGATTGTACGCGCCATCGTTTCAAATACATTCCACAGTCGTGATTATTATATCAAATTATATTCAAGATTTTATAATGATTATGTTCTCCGCTTTGGAAATCTCTCAGAGTGAAATATCATTCAAAACAATTGAAAATCACTCGACGCGATGGTGAAAATATTGCCACTCCAGATCACAAGAGCGAATGTTTAATTCCAACTTAAAGGGAATTCTTAATCCACACGAGTGATTTGATTGATTAGATCGAATTTGTTTTTATTACAGTAAAGTATGCTCAGTCGCAGAACGGTTTGCATACATTTTCTCGAATTCTCGAATAAAGTCACGGTATCTTATTTTATAAAATATATAAATGATTTCAAAATAATGTACTGTTGCTTAAAGATAACTTCTCCTTTTTAAATTTATTGTCACACCCTATACTGTCACTTCAGTCTCTGTCATGACTGCGATTATTGGGCATGCATATCAGCAATGACTCTCAATTGTGACAACACGAAGCGCTGCAACTTTATTCGGCCGAGCATACATCAGATTCGCTCTTCAATTTCGAGTTAAAATATTCACTCGACAATTCGGAATGTGAAAAATCCGCTCAACGAAGAGTCACTCGAATTTGAATAACCTGTCACTCTGTTTTTCGAGTGGAAATTTAATCAAAGAAATTTGGAAAGTATAAATGATATTCAAATATAGATGATATGCAAACGTCCTCCAAAATTTTCACAAATCTGGGAAACCTAGATATCAAAATTGCGACGTGTAACGAATCTAATTCGCCGAACGAGATCTATTTATTTAGCGTGAAATTTTGACGTTTCCTGGATACCGAAAAATTTTCAGTTTTTGTCGAACCGATTGCAACGCACGTGGGTAATATTAACAATTATTCGCATAGAGGTAGAAACGACGGTACGGCCGATCCCGCTTTACGCCAATAAGACGGCGGCAGCACGAACGCTACAATTTAGGCCCCATAGATAACACGCTACGGAAACTCCCCCCCTCCCCCAACAACGCTATATCTTATAGCAATACCATATAGTTAAACTCCAAATAGCAAAAAACGACCCTGTAAAACATAGACCCCTAGGCGGCCGCCTGTGTGGCAGAAAGTCCTTTTTAACCCTTTTTCGTGCTATACTTCCGATGTATTCGCAGGAAAAAAAGTCAAATAATTACAGTGGTGAGATATCGGCGCCGACCTAGCCAACCTAGCTGTCTCTAATTACTGCATAATTTCAAGTCTCAACTCTCTAATTAATTTCAAGTCTCAAGTCTCTAATTACTTACTCAATACCTCAAGTTCCAACGCTCTTTAATGGCAAATGGAAATTGATTTTTGCTTAACACGATATTAATTTATTAGCTGATATGTGATCTACTTCGGTGTTTAACAACGGCAAGATGTTATTGCCGTAAAACAAAAAGGAGATGACTTTCAGTGATGTTGTACACATGAGAACACGCTTTCGTGACTGAAGTTACTTGCGCAATGCACAGGATTACGTAACAACATCTCAAAAAAAGTGCCATTCTGGTTGGTCTACCGAGCGTAACAATTCCCAGCTGACGTGGCAGCTGCGTATAGAGCACGCGGCGTTAACTCGCGCCATTAATTAATCCGCGCAATTAATTAACAGCGATTCGGACTTAAAGCGGAGTATAATCGAGGACACTCGGGGCATAGCACCGAAAGGATTAAACGCTCTTAGTTCGCCGGCATGTAGCATAGCGCTTGGCTTGCATTCCAGAGCCCTCCGACATCCCCCCGCTCAGCCTTAGCGGCCGCGGCACCCTTAGGGTTAGCGGCGAGCAGCCAGCAATCGAGTTCCAGCAACAACATCGAGAACCGACAGCAGCAACAGCCGCCGCGGCCGGAGTCGCGCAGCGACAGTTTCGCGCGCGCGGACGCGTTGCTGCGCGAACACCGCCAGCATCAGCTGCAATCGGGGCTCGGCAATGGCAACAACGATCACTCCGAGAGGAAGCAGGCGGTCTCGACTCCGGAGTACGCGACGCCGAGTCGAAACGCGCGGCCCGAGTCGAGGAGCCGCGTCGCTTATCAAAGCGTCAGGAGTTACAGTTCGGCCAGCAGCAACGATCAGACGGACGGCGGATTGTTGGCGGTGGTCGATCAGCCTGACCCTCTCGTGAGCCTCATTCAGTCTCTAGCCGAGATCACGCCGATCCGCGCGTCTCCGAGCACGTCTAAGACCGAGAACGAGCATCCTGTCGGCAGTGACGCGGTCGTGTCCACTCCAATGCCTGCCAGTGTGCCTAGCAATGTCATTAATCGCTCCCCTAACCAGTCGCCAAAAGCATGGCAGAATTGCATCCAGGTTTGTCTCACCCTCACGCAAATCTCCCACGCGCCCACCACGGTAATCGTGCGTTTCGTAACAAAAGCACTTGCCTTGGTTTTTTCTTTTCTCTTAAGAGGAGGTCTTCATTTAGACAGTCGAAAAAAATTGAAAATTCTCATAATTTTTTTTTTTTTTTAAATGGATAAAGATGTCAATAAACGTTTCATGATATCAAATATGTTTTCTAAAACTTTTTTTACAATTAGGAAAATGACCCTATTTTGATATTTTTATCAAAACCCTATTTTGATATTTTTATTCGTGTCTTTGAAAAAATCTCCTATTTTCGGCTATCTAAACTAAAACCTCCCCTTAATATGCGTTGTTGATGATTCTGGATTAGTCGACGATGCAGTCAGTGAAACAAGATTTGTTTTTTATAATGACAATAAAATAGAGGCTACATACAAGGTAAATCACTTAACGTTAAAATCTAAAATATTTCTGTCGTTCTTTATATTAAAAGAAAATATATAAGGAATCATTTGTGTGATTGGAAAAGATAAATATTGTAGTCAGCCAATCCTTATCTAATATAAAAAAACAACAGAAATGTTTTAGAATCTCACGTTAGGTGACTCAGCCTGTGTATATCTGTAAAAATCTATATTATTATTAAAAATCTTACATATTTTGTATAATAATGGAAAATATCGAAACACACAGATTTGTTACATCGTAGCCATCTTGCATTCCAATATTTCATTAGGAAATTTGTCATGTTTGTTGGTTTCTCCGCTTATCGGACGAAATGATAGCAACCGTGCGAGTCGATTGTCACTGTGTCGCCGCTAATTGAGAATTCAATATTAGTCTCTCGACATGTCGAACTTGCCCCGGCACGCCTCGCTTGGCTGGTAGCGCATAGACCGTCTTAGCGAACAGCGGTGTGTATTTCGCACGCGACTAATCGATGTCTCATAATTCCGTCACACTCCGCCGAATGTCTCCGAACGAACGTACGTCAGCAATAATCGCCCCCGCGAATTCCGCAGCCGCACAATGACTCGGCGTCATCGTGGACCGAGAGAAGCGTCAGTCCCGGAAGCGCGGTCGTCAGCGGTGCCTCGCGACCGCAGACGCCGGCGTTTCCGGTCCATCCGCGGACGCCGTACGTCAATAACGCCTCGCCGACCGTGACGTTCGCCAGCGATCGCACCTACATGACGTCCAACAACAGTTACAACGTCAACAACAACAACAACAATAATGTCAACAACGAGGCTGGCGGTAACAACAACAACAACGTCGGGAGCTACGGCGCCGAACGAACGATATATATCGAAGAACGAAGAGAAGCCTCGAAGGAAACGGGGCTTCCACCCAAGAGTCCGACAACACAGCGGTAGGTTCTGTTTTGCTGTTGATTCTCACGCTTCCTTGAACCTCCACTTTGAACGTATGACGCAAGAATTCGTCGGTAATTCACTTAAGGAAATTAACGACGTAATTCAACTTTCGTTTTCTGCGCTGTTCTTCTATTTGGTTGTGTAGAATCGCAAATGCTCGCACAGAGCGAAAGTACAAATGTCAATGTGCAGCGGACTATTTTATCAGACTATTATATCAGAAACAAAAAATTTTTTTGTTAATAAAAAATTTTTTTCAATTTTTTATGTAATATAAGATACTCCGCCATTTATTAACATTTGTACTTTCACTCTGTATGAGCATTTGTGATTCTATACGACCTAAAACAGTGCAAAAAAGCTATATTATATCGATATCCAGTATCCTCTTAAGGATTTTACGTTAAGTTGAGAAATTTAGAATTTTATGTTAAGTTGGAAATCAATAAGGATTTATTTCAGATATTACTATGTGGATAATTTTATATTTTTCTGCGAACACGAAAGATTTAGGATAAGATAAGAAAGGATTTTCTCGCATTATTCCCTGCATTATTTTCTGACATTTTGAGATATTAGGAATCTCGTTTTTTTTTTATATGTGACGGGAGCACTATAACTCTGGAATACCGCACGCATCTGGCGCTTAGTATTCCACAAACCTTTACGAAAATGTCACATACAAGAACGACGCGTATTGTGACGTAAAAAAAGATCTACTCTCGAACATGATGGAAGATCGCAGAGCGACGGTGATGATGACGCAGAATGATATTCGTGATTCTAGACGCTTGAGTTTCCCGGCAAGCGGGCCGCTTAAACAAACGCATAACAAACGATGGCCGCTCACTAACCAATCGGCGTCGTTCGACTATAGGTAATATATACAACACGAAAAATCGCGTGAGCGACTGATTTCTGTAATTGAATATGCAATTAACGACCTGCGACTTAATCACAGCGGCGAGCAACGTCGCGACCAAATCTGCACCATGAATGTTTTGTGTCATGTTACTAACCGCGCGTGTTGACACGCTCGGAATGCAGCTGTGTATCATATCACACGGATGATCGATCGTTCTTCACGCTGAGACACCGTACGAAAAAGATCTTTCTACAGTGTTGGACATTAATCGATTTTATTTGACTAAAATAATCGGCAAGTCAATCGTCAAAATTAATCAATCGTCACACATATAATCACGAATAATTTATGGATGTGTATTACCCGTATAGAATCTTTGCAAAAAATCAATTGGAAATACATTAGTTTCCGCGCAAAGAAACGTATAGTTTATATATACAATACAGTTGATATAGTTACAGTTCAATATAGATTGCAATTTAGAATAATCTCTAATTTTTTTTAAATCTTTTCATTATTTTTTAAATATGATACATCCTTGATTGATAAAATTAATTATAAATCAGTGAGAGATAATCAGTCAAATTAGAGCTTAGACTAACAATTAATTTTGATTCGTGATTATATATGTATATAACGAAAAATTAATTTTGATTATTAATTTGTCGATTATTTTATACAATTGACGTTTTTTCGATTAGTACTCAACGCTGCCTTTCTAGATAGTATTTCTCTTGTTGTTTCTCACAAATCAGATAACATCATATTTATGTGATCTCATCGTTTTTCTCTTTACTTGCACTATTGATGTTTCTTGTTGTTGCTACAAATTGTAAACGTTCATCGTAATTCATGAGAAAAGAAACTCACAACTCATTGCGAGCGGCTGATTTAATCGTTACCTCCAGCTTATAGAGTCGTCACGAGAGAAATCAGCACACATTTTGTATCATATGATACTAAATATGATACTAAATAAATCGCGGCCACGCGAACGCACGTTGGCCATGTGTGTGTTGCACTCTCGAACTAACTCGCGCTTCCTTGCATCGTGTGTCTTAGAAACCACTTAAACAGCGCAGAGTACGCGTGTGTCAATGAAGTAGACCGTAATCGCGCTGAGAAACCCGTGATAACATTTCCATCGTCATCATCGGAAAATCTTACGAAGAAAAGAGAGACTCTTTTCTATGTGCTCCATCTTCCCGCTTCTTTCGCTGGAGACGACTGACCTATTTAACATTAGAGACGCTCCTTTCACCTACCAGATTCTCCTCCGCGATTGTGTGTACCACCCTTGTTTTCCGGTGTTTTCCTCACGATGTACAGCACTATGCACGAGTCAGCCAACACACGTCTGCCTGCACGGAAACGACAGTGCATTCCCGCGGAATATTTTCTAACATTGCGCACGGTTGGTCGTTTTGCAGCAAGGACCGACCTGTTTCTCCGGTAAGCGAATCGACGATGTCGCAGCCGCAGGCTGTTTCGCGCAGTCCTGGAACACCGACCCACACTGAATTCGCCCAAAGCCCCAAAGTGAGTACTGCGATATTATATTACCCACTCGCTGCCTCTTACCGTTGCATTAACCTTTCAACGTAATTCACTCCTCTTCTGCAAACTACAATAAATAATAGCAATGAGATCAACAAATTATAATATATCCAACGTAACTTATAACTGAGAATTAAAATTTCAAACTCAACTGGATACATATTAATTTTCCGCCGTTATATTTTCATATTTGAGAATATTCCAAAAATATATGTGATGATTATATTAAAAAGAGAGAAACACGGTCAGATATGATATTTTATACACAGAGAGATATATTCGAGCGTCACTTTCTTCTGAATTTTCAGAGTGCTGCGTCCTACACTTCCATCAACAGTGGCGGCCAATCTTCGCCACAGGTGCAATATTATGGCTCCAGACGCTCCAGCGTCCATTCGAACACGGAGCCCCAAGAGGTAGCTGACGCTAATGTGAAATTCGTACGTGATACCAGTAGAATCTGGTACAAACCCAACATATCGCGGGAGCAAGGTAATTATCTATTTCTTGTTTTACCCCAAATTTTTCTTTTGCATTTTTTATTTATTATGTGATAATATCTTATATGGATTTTAGATAATCTTATTACATAAAAGAAGAAAATATTTTAGATACATTTAAAATTACGATTAAATACAATGTTTGCAAATTTGTAATCTGCTGTGTATATATATATATATATATATATATATATATATATATATATATATATATATATAATATATATTGTGACGTAGCGATTTCGCCAGTCACTGTGAGCTTCACATTTTTGGCCGAGGAGGAGATAAGCGTTTCCTCCTCATATATATATATAACTTCTTAATATTTAAATAAAAACGTTACTTTATACAACTTACATGCGCGAAATAAAAATACGATAAAATTTCATTGCAGCAATCTCAATGCTGAAAGACGCGACACCCGGCACATTCGTAGTGCGGGACAGCAATTCGTTTCCGGGCGCCTTCGGGCTGGCCCTGAAAGTAGCGACGCCACCTCCAGGTGCACCCAGCAGTCCGCGGGACCCGTCGAGCGAACTTGTCAGGCATTTCCTGATCGAGCCAACATCTCGCGGCGTCAGGCTAAAAGGATGCGCGAACGAGCCGGTATTCAGCTCTCTATCGGCGTTGGTTTACCAACACAGCCTGATGGCCATGGCTCTGCCTTGCCAACTGCTGCTACCCGAGCCAGAAGCAGCCGCTAGAGCCTTAGATTCACCTGGTACTAATAGCACCCAGCAGCTTCTCGCTCAGGGAGCAGGTAACTGGTTTGCTACAAGAGATATATTGTTGCATAAATTCAAATTAGAAGGAGATTACATAAACTTCCTCAGAATCGAATTACAATCTAAGCCCTCTCCCAGTTAATTCATTTTGCCTGCTGTTTTCAATTAGAGCGATTAACTAAGTAAAATAGAGGCAACCTAATTCCTACCGCACTTAAGTGCGCCTTTAGTCAGCTTATCTAGATATTTCCTTTGATTTGTAAGGACATAGAAAAGTAAACATTCGTTTCTCTAATATTTCAAATGTATTTTTTACAGCTTGTAACGTTTTGTACCTTTTCACAATTGACACGGAGTCCTTAACCGGGCCGCAGGCCATCAAGAAAGCCATCACGAGCCTATTCGAGCAGAAACCCCTGCCGATCGCTACAATTGTTCATTTCAAAGTCTCCACACAAGGCATTACTTTGACCGATAATGCCAGAAAGCTATTCTTCCGCAGACATTACCCTACAAATAACATAAGTTACTGTGGCTTGGATACTGAGGAACGTACGTGGGAATTCTCTGGCGAAGACACCGGAAGACCACTTAGCGCCCAGTATGTTTACAGATGCCATAATTATTTCGATTAAAAAGAAATATGTTTCTGTAATACAATGCAATAAAATAAAATAAAAAAATTTCTCGATATTCACACAAATATAGCGATTGAGAATTTTTCTCTTGCAATTTTCCGAGAATTTAGATGTCAAAGACATGTAATATCGAAATGTTCAATTAACAAAATTTAAATTAAATTTAAGTGACAAAATTTTTTATTGAGACATCCAACCATACTTCAGCCATAGCAATATCTGCTCTGAATTTAAATTAGTTGCTTGTCACGTTTGTTTGCAGTCGCTGCTTTGGTTTCGTAGCGAGAAAACCCGCTCACAAATCGGACAATCAGTGCCACGTGTTCGCCGAGCTGGAACCGGAACAACCCGCCACAGCCATTGTGAATTTCGTTAACAAGGTCATGATGGGGAGTTCCATTGTCAAGGCCAACATCGTCTAAGATACACTAAGATCCATCACGCAAATGCCAAAACTAACGGGCACAAATACATTACCGATAACGATTCCGCCTTCAAGGTTAACATCGACACATATCCAAAAAGAAAACAGGAGGGAGAAGAATGCAATCTACCAGCGATTGGAGAGCGATCGAGAGGTCGGAGATAACGAAAAGAATGATCGATGAAATCGACTAGCAGGATCGGTTGTTCCGCCGACACGCGGAGAACACGCGCGGATCTGACGGCAGTGACTGCATGAATTAATCGTTATCGTTAACTGACTACACGTAATAAATCTTCGTGCATTTCGTAGCGTTGAATCAGTAGAACATTCATGTTGTAAACAGTAGGGATGACATAATTATCGGTAACGCCGGGAAAAGATCGAGGATCGCTCTCCTCGGAAGAGGAATGAGAGGAGGAGGAGAATGAGGGGCGATGCGTGAATCGATTCCATCCTCGCGTCAATATGCAGTCAAGATGAGAAAGTTGTTGTTATGATTATCGTTACTGTTGCGATTTAACGTAGCGAATAGTAAAGTAATAAATGGGACTCTAAGAGAGGTAAGATGGTCGAATGATTGCATCGCCGATTCGATACCTGATTTCATTTTCATGAGAACTCTTTTCAACGGTCCAATCGCGTTCGCTGCGTTTTTCACGTATGTAACTCGTTGTTTAACATAACAAATCTTACAAATTAGTGTGCTCTTTAACGTACCGTTTAACTATTGTCTATTATCTGCACCTCAAAAGAAAGTCATATTTCTTCGGGTTACCTTTGTAAAATATATTCGAACGACACTGATGTCTTCGCTCCTTTCAAAGAATTTTTCGCGAAAAATTCACTGTGTGTTTTGTAATTTAGCCATCTTCCCCCGCTTAGGATACGATCGGTCGCTCGATCAGCCGCACGCGAACTTACCGATAGCTCGTAGTCATAGTTGAAGAGAATCAACCGTGCCCTTCGCACGAACTACGAAGGGCATCGAACATATTCGAAACGAGCGTATCTCGCGCGACACTGAGTGCGACTTTAGTTTCGGAAACCATCTACGCACCGCGCACGTATAAACACAAACATACTTATACACTGGTACACATACCGCATACACGTAACTATCACGCGGAAGATAATTAAGCCGATGCTCGCGCGTTAACAAGCGATATACGTAACTTGACTTTCAGGTTTCCACAGAATCTTGTTTCCGCGCTTGAAAAGGTCTTTACTTTAAAGAATTAGTAACGCCAAACGGATTTAGAAATCACAAAATTACGAAATTCATAAAAAATGGAAATATCCCGAATGTTGATCTTTAATCCTTTAAGGCTCAGGTTCGAGCTCGTTCAAGTAAAATTTTTTTCTTTATAAGGTAGCTTTAAAAGAGGCCCCTAGTAAAGAATTTTATGATCTAAATGAAATTGACCGTTGTAAAATATTATCTTTTAAACGCACATATATATATATATATATATATATATATATATATATATATATATATATATATATATATATATACTTTTATGTTTATACGTGTGACCCAGTTACAAAATTTAATAAAGTCTGTAACCATGATAATGAACATAAAAACATCAACCTTATTTTAAAATGATACTAATAAAAAATAGAAAAAATAAAACGTTTTATTAAACTCTTTACTTAAATTTTTTTAAAAACTCTTCGTTAAAATTTTACAAAATTTCAAGTATCGACGGTTCTGCTTTCTGTTCATGATTGTTATATTGATTTCTTCAGCGAAAAAATCACTGTTTCATGAGTTGGGACGAAGAATACAGCTCTATCTAGGATAGATTGACAGAATTATTATTTTGCCGATATAAAAAATTTTGAGAGAGAACTTAATGTGAATGTACATAATTGTGTACACAGGACCTTAAAGGATTAACTCTGAACGAAGTTCAATTGACAAGTAGATCGTTAGATAACGCGCGAGCATCTTAGATCCATATATTATCATGTTATACTTGAGACTCTCGAGTAATGTTTGACAGAGAATATTACATTGTTTGCAGAGCGTATTATGTATACACACGTACATCTCAACACACACATACATGCACGCACACACACAAACACACGCATACGTAGACACACGCATACAGACACATTAGATATTCCCGTGTCATGCCCCCTCGATGTACGAAAGGACGACGTTATAAATAACTGTATATATGCCGTGTCGCGGGATAAGTCGCCTTAAAGGGAGGCCTTGAGGAGATACTTTGAGGAAGACCGTCGTGGACTGCTTGCGCAGTCCGCGACTCACGGAATAAGCAATGCTACGTTATAGCATCAGCTCGGAGAGGTTACGCAGGTATGGGGGTTGAGGGAAATGCTACTCGAGGAGGAGTATGCACGTAACGAGCAGCATCGCGCGTATTCTTTCGGTGAACCCGTAGATTCTTGCCATTTCGGGCTCGTGTGCCGTCGAGACCTCGGGCCGTCTCGATGAACACGACAATGAGCAGTCAATTATTACGACCGAATCAATTACATTGTAATTACGACAATATGGCAGTGTGAGAAGACCAATGGTGCTCGGTAGCAGCCGGTCTTTCTCTCAATACCTACCGTCGACTTCTTCGTCTACTTTCACCTTCTTTTCTACTTTTGTCTCCCGGATGAAGGTCGGTCGGGACTTTGGCGTTTCCTTCGCTCTGCGAGCTCCTCCAACTGACTGTAAAAGGGAGGATTCGTTATTACGCAATGTGCTAGTCAAAATTCGTGCTGTATATTCGATGGTCAAGAAATAGATCAACATTGATCCTGAAAGCTCGTTCTGGACGCACTTGGCCTTTTCATGATGGCGAACGCGAGATACGTTTTATAGCTCGCATTAAGTGTATGAAATGAACGTGGCGTGTTACCTTGAAAACGGCGGGTTTGAAAGGTGACTTTAATAGCCGTAGGTGCGAATCGGACATCGCTGAAAGGATTAAGGACCCGCTTGAAAGATCCGACTGTCTTCCTTTGCGTTCTTCCTTCTCTTCGTCCTCCGTCTGCTCTTTCTTCTCCGTGGATTTCCTTTCGTACGCGCCCAGATCCGACTAACAGCGTAATATTAATTTAACATTCAGTCATTATAATAATTATTATTAATATTATTATTTGTTTATGCTATTTTACTCCCCGTACGTTCACGCAATATGTATCGTTGCGTGCCGCATGGGTACGCGCGTATAGTTGTAACAACAATAAATCATATTCACAGTGAATCGCAGTCGTATTATTTATCCGGCTATGTCGAACTATTTCTATAATCAAATTTCACGGAGTTTCTGAAAAAAAAATAATCTTCTTAAGAGAAGCAATAGAAAAGATAAAGTATAAAAAATAAAATAAAAAATGTTCTATTAACATAGAATATTTTTAGAATTGAATAATTAAGAAAAAATTCAGTTAAAGAGACCCACAGACAATACAAACTTTTAAAAGATGTTTTACAGACGTCCTATATTTTAAATGTCTTCAAGACGTCTTTTAGAAGAGAGAGAGAAAAAGAGAAAGAGAGAGAGAAAGAATTTGTACTCTGAGAATTTGTCTGGAAACTTTCAAGAGTATCAATATCAAACAATGTATCAATGTAACAATGTATCAACAACATTGAAACTCTGATAAGCTTCACGACTGCCTCTGATATGACTCAGTATTTATGTTTATGTTACA
The DNA here is from genome assembly GCF_010583005.1 of Odontomachus brunneus. Classification (NCBI taxonomy): domain Eukaryota; kingdom Metazoa; phylum Arthropoda; class Insecta; order Hymenoptera; family Formicidae; genus Odontomachus; species Odontomachus brunneus. Next base: position 464,293 of record NW_022639578.1, on the reverse strand, counting down.
AGAAAAACTATTTTCACCCACAAAAAAAAACCATGCAAGGAAGCAATCAATTTATACAAAATATGCTTAGAAAACAACAAAAATTGTTAAATATTGTCATATTTACAAGTAGCACTAATTCGAGAATGTATCGCACACACAACATACACACCAAACAGTTTTTATTATTATATTAAAAATATCCAGAAGTTTTCAATCTCAATCTTACTTATCTTAATCTACTCAATTTTTATACATATATATATAGAAGTGAAAGAATTCTTGTGTATTATTTCTCACTTGATCTTTAGTTAACACAAACAACTACAAAATGACCATTTATAAAGTATATGATATTTAGAATTTTAAGCGCTTTACTTTATCTTTTTTCCTGTGCTTGTAGAGATTTACCAGAAGACTATTTTAATTACAACAATAAAACATACGAGGGAGCGGCACAATATGTATGGAAAAAATTTAATATATATAATTATGGTAGAGTTTAAACGCTGGTATCATGAAAACGTGTTTTACTAACGGCAAATTCACTGACCTACTACGCGTCACATCATGCCAAACATATTTGCCGGAATATGTTTGCATAGTCTGCAATTTTTCGACGCAATACTATTATTTTAGTTGACAATAAATATATAATTTCTTCTTAAATTTTATGTTTAGCACAACGTCCTCAAAATCAACTGAATGATATAACATTTTAAAATGGCGAAATAATTAAAAAGAATAATTAAAAATAAATACTCTTTTTGTTGAATCACAACATGACGAATGTTATTAATTGCAAAGAATTTATTAATTTCAATTAACAACATACATATATATTATTACATATATATGCAAATGTTGTTTTGGCAAAGATATTAAAAGCCTAAAAATTTGCAAATCCTTCGAAAGTCAGTAATTACTACCGCAACACTAAAATAAAAAAAAAGTGTCGAATACTCACTGTCAGTTGCTTCAAGTTTTACCGGCACGATTCCTTCACCTTTAAATGATTAATACCGCGCTAAGTCGGGTTGATTCAAATCATCATTCGATGCGCATCCAATCTCTATATAACAGAATATCCTTTGAGTATCCTTTCCTTTAACTTCGCAGAGCACGTGATTCGCTCGGACTGTCTGACTGAAGAATGAGAGTTATCCAGTACGGAGCAGAAATCCCGTAAGTCGAGCCCGTGGGGCAGAATAGTGAAACCAACGTCTTTCGCGCATATGAACCAGTCTTGCAACTGGTTCCGGCTGCAGGTTCGTCAGTCAACGGGAAACCACCGAGAAGGCCGAGTATCCTGACGTCCGGCTCGAAGAGAGGCACCATGAGTGCCGGCGTCCGGTTAATCCTGTGTACGATCCTCGGGGTTTCAGGAAGCTTCATGCCGCACCCAGTAAATGGCAGTCCGTATCGCGACTGTTACACGGTGACACATTCGCAACACCATCATGATTATTCGGTAGAAGAGACACTCCAAGATGATGAAGTTTTGAACGAAAGAAGGAATAGGTCAGTGTTGCCGATTATAATATATGATCTTCTTTCTCGAACATCCAATCGTGAAAAAAATTATAATTATTATCCAAGAGAATATCATTTTTCTTTTTTTGTTAACTGTCATTCTTCTATCATGTTTGATCTCAAACGGTTATCGTGATCGGCGTCTGCTGCTCACCTCTCGCTCTCTCGCGTGTTTAGTGACGTTTAATTGTGTTAATTAAGACATGTTTGTGTGCGTCCGCCCGACGCATTCTGTTCGTCCCAGTTTATCTTCGTTCGTTCGTTCGCCTATGAGAAAGTGGACCGTGAGTACGATAATAACGAAAGAATGTTCTTTTGCTGAAATTGATGGCTGATAGCTGAATTGACGCGAACACGAGGATGACGTTTGTGACATCTAAACGCACGTGACTCGTGAAGCGCAAATTGTTCGCTTAACACTAGAATGCCCGATGGTATCAAATCTTCTTGTTGTCGCCACCTTTATTTCTCGTAGTTTAGGAAAAAATCTCTCATGTCTTTTAATTATTTTTAAAATAGAACACATACTGAAAAAGTAATGGAAGAAGAGAGGATGATATTGTGATGAATTACTTTATGATTTATCTTGGAGAAGACAACCATTTTGATTCTTTATTTAATTTTCACTGTTATAAAATACAGTATACAAATTATTATTTGAGACTTTAATTTTTTAATCCCTATTATATTTTATTCTATATTCATTCATCGATCTTTTTCTTACAGTAATGAAGGAACGCAACTACCGTTGAGTTCTAAAGGCACAAAAGAAGAAAGAATCTATCTTGTCGGAGAGAACAATCATCTTCAAGAGACGTCTAGAGAGTCATACTGGGATGATGACTATGACAGGGGCTTTTCTCTAATTGGCCTAGTTGAATCCATGATATCCGTCGTGGCGAGCGGGATCAGCACGGTGATGAACAGCATCGTTGGCACCGAGAAGAAGAACTCGAGATCGCGAGTTAGTAGAATAAATTATAGGAATTATCAATTAATCCGGATATTCCCCAACACAGAGAATCACATTGTAAACTTGCACGATTTGAGAGACGCCGAGCCCGAGAACATCAAATTTTGGTCCTTTCCAGTTCCCAACAAGTACGTCTTATTCGACGAATAATTATCTCGAATATTCTAGCGGATAAAAGTACTTTTACATATTTTCCATTTACACTAATAAAATTTGACCATCAGGACTTCCGACGTCATTGTCGCTCCAGATCTCGTGGCCGATGTTAAAGACTACCTGAAGGATAAAGAGATCGATTTTAAAGTGGTGATATCGGATATTCAGGTAAAGATATGTCTTATTATATTTTTGATTATATATTCAAGAATTCGAATATTTCTCTTAGGTAAATGTTTAAAATCTAGGTCAGTGTTTAAAATAGCATTGTCTTTCATGTTCTGAATGAAAATCCTGTATTTTTGGATAATATCAGGTTTATAGATGGTTTTTAGCATGACCTATTTACTTTGTTACGATCTTGAAATCGATTGTGATTCGATGTATACACAGCTGAAGGACTTTATTATACGGCGATACAGTCGGAAAGTATCTCTAACAACAAGCAGCAGATATTCCTGCATTACATTAACACACTTTACTATTGATCTTTCTAATGCTTATGAAGCAAAGATACAAAAATGACATGGAGACGATGAATAAATAATTACGTTTTGTGTCGGAAAAGACAGCTCTATGATTTCCAACATTGCATATATCAATCGTTGTCATTCATACCTGTTGACCTATCAACTGATGATCACTAACCTAAAATTAGAAAAGAGAGATTGTTGTTGACACTATCAATCGGCTGTGATGTTTCTGATCAGACGATTGTCATAGATCTTGAAAATGACTTTTTAACTGTGATTGGCAGAAAGCTATCTCTTATCAAAACCCGAAAATGTCAAAAGAGCAGCGTGAAGATTTGGTAACCACTCAAGGCCACACGATGACGTGGAAACGTTATCATCGATATGGAGGTAAAACAATGTGAGATATATTATTATATTGTAGTAAATTAATTTGAGCGTAATCTTATCAGATAGTATCGATCATTTTTAGCTCGATGAACGTATGGATATCAAATAAGTCAATAAATAATTTATTTAGAGTACATATTTAAAATAATACATTCTTATTTGTTCTCTACACAATTTGTTCTCGTAGATATCGTGCGTTACTTGGAATACCTGGCCCTCAAATATCCCAAAATGATTGATCTAACAACCATAGGCCATAGTTATGAAGGCCAACCGATGAAATTGGCAAAAGTCTCGACAGGATTGAACAAGGACGGCGAAAAGAAACCTGCGATTTGGATCGATGCCGGTAAGTCATCCTCCTTCTTCTAGGACAGTCTATTTTCCATGGGCAAAATTATATCGATATATCTCTCATTCGTGTATGAACTCATATATTAATAAGTTATCCTTACTTTTTTAAATATATATTAAATGAAGTATATTTAAATTTTTAAATATACTTATATATTATATATTTAATGTACTATTTAAAACGCTTAAGGTAGTTGTATCATGAAACGAGTTTTGTGAGAATTTTTTGAAACTTATACTACATACATTGAAATATTATCTAACTGCTTGTGCGATTAGATTGACCATTCGAGAGTTAAGATATTTGTAACTAAACTTTATACTTTTTACTTTTTCCCAGCGTGCTATATTTTTAATTTCTATTTTTAATATCCTCTAAACTACATGTGAGATTTTGATGAAAAACTATTATGATATTAAAGGCTAATAAGTAAACATAGACAAATTTCAGAATTATTTATTATTTTTAAAATACAACGGTGGAAAGTTCATAATTTATAGTAATACTCAAAATACATATAAATATATTTACATACTTACATACCTTTTTTTATTATCTGTATATCTCTGTTAGATAAACTAATGCATAAATAAAGCGTCAATTTATTATAAAAATAAAAAAATATTTTTTTCGAATTTGTAATATTGTGTATATATATTTCTCTCAATTGCGCTTCAAATTAACAGTGATATTTAAATAGTAAAATAAATTTCTATAGAAGCATAATTTTGTTTGATAAAATCTATAATGAGTAGCCCTCTGATGCACTACTTAGACACAGCGTACCTATCAACTAGTATACCTTAATAATCTTATAAATATTTTATACCCACATGAAGAAATATACGATCATCACTTTCTGACAATTTTCATCTATCTCTTCTTTCTGCTATGGATATAGAATGCAAATGTGTTCAGAAAATATTCTAATAACATAAATAAGAAAATAATCTGAGTGGAAAATAATAATCAAAGATTTTGGGAAAGATCGTAAAACATCACCGAAAGTTTATTGTTTCCCTTGGCGATTTCTGTTGGTAGCGTCGTAAAACTTTTATTACAGCGACGCTGTTACGGAATTGAAGGCCGGCCAATCTGGTTTTCGACGACATCGAATCCGCATACTTCCCACGTTTTATGCGATCTCGTCCCGTTAGATCGTTCTTTCGGTGAATTGTCATCATATTCGTAGGCATGCACGGACGAGAATGGATCGGTACCGCTGTGGCGACCTACATACTGAGTCAGCTGGTCGAGAAGAACACAAGTTACACGAAACTGCTGGATAATTCGGACTGGATGATTCTGCCGGTTGCTAATCCCGATGGTTACGAGTACAGTCACACCAGCGATCGTTTCTGGCGGAAGACCCGGAGCAACCACGTGGAAAGTCAGGAAGATAGCAGGTGAGAAGTACGAGACGTAGAGAATAAACGTCTGTTATTTCAGAACCGCAGTTTGCGTTCAGAGTTGGAAATAATTACGCCCGCTTCTCTGTAAGCTATAATAAAAATAGACTACTGAACTACTCTCTTTTCTAGGTACACGCCTTCCAATTTGATGCAGTTTGTAACGCACTATACCAGATGGTTCTGGACTAAATGCGAAGGAGTTGATCCCAATCGCAATTTTGCATATCACTGGGGCGAGGAGAAGGAAGGAGGAACCAGCTTGGATCCGTGTCACGAGACTTACTCTGGACCCTTCCCCTTTTCCGAGCCGGAGACAAAAGCTATAGCAGATTACATTTTGGCAAATAAGCAGCATATCCGGTACTCTAATCGCACGCGACCAGTATTTAATCGATTAATTTTTACAATTCAAGTGCATTCTATATTTGACGATTGTCTTCTATAAAAATTTACTTCTCAAAGTCTGAGAAGTTTTTTTGTTTATCAAGATTTCGTTTGTACGAAATTTATTTGTTATTTATGTTTATTTATATATTATATTCATTACTGTTACTTTTTATTTTATCAAGATTTCGTTGATACGAAATTTTTATTTTCAGAATGTACCTGTCTTTACATTCTTACTCACAAATGTGGTTAGTACCATGGGGTTATACGCGTTCCAAGCCTTCAGATTACTCCGAGTTGGTGAACGTAGCGAAAAAGGCGATTAACGCGATCACAAAAGTTCACGGCACTCACTATCAGCTTGGACCAGTGACCGATCTGATGTATCCAACTTCCGGTACTCACCTCAGTTGCTATCTGTGTTAACCTTTGAGCTGCGGCACACTTCAACTTTTAATCGCGCACTGTGTACAGCACGATACTTGCTATTACGTCACCGAAGCCAGGCTGCTCGAGTAGTTCACGCGTTTCATATAAAACTAGATATACTAGGCATATATATATGGTTCTCATTTATATCGATGGATATGTCAGAGCATATAAATACTCGTGCATAAGCAGCTAATTTCTTAGGGCGTATGTGCATATATACACTTCTTGTAACTAGAAAGTTGATTTTAATATGTAGCTCATTAGATAAAGAAATCATACAAAGCAGATGTGATTAAAACATTTCATAAAATTTCAAGATGGGAAAAATATGTCGCAAAAGTACTCCTTTTTGCTTTCAGGAGCGTCTGACGACTGGGCTAAAGGCGTTGCTGGAATAAAATACGCGTACACGATAGAATTGCGCGATCGTGGAACTTATGGATTCTTATTGCCAGCGTCGCAGATAGTTCCAACCGCGCGCGAGATTTGGGCGGGAATCCGCGCGATTGCCCGTTTAATCACATGCAATACATGAGATTGATCTGAACTACTGATGCACGTATTTAACATGATTGAATATTTATTCAGCATGATAAGCACTCATCGAAATCCTTCTTATAAAGCACCGCAATCTTCGTGGACACCTGTGAGCGTGATACTATTAATAGAAAAAGATATCGGGGCATTCGGAAAAACCAGCAAATGCATTGGTATCTGAATAAAAGACCGTTATCATGATAAACCTAAAGAGATAAACCTATTAACTTATTAATTAGATACGGAGAGAATGTTATCTGTTCTGATATTTATTTGTTCATAGTTTTTCGGTTATGAACAAATGAATATAATGTCACAACAAATTGTATATTCCTTTAGCTAGAAATGCACGATTTCATGTCTTTTCAAGTGCACTGACCGACTCAGTTCCATGCATTGTTATTGTTATCGGAAGATCTCTGTAGTAAACTGAGCTGCCAGTCAGCATGCACCTTAAAAAACATAAAACTGTGCATCGTGTGTTTCTAGCTTAACAAAATTATATGCTTAAATTGCTCTTTAAGGGAGATGCTTTGTTTATGACTGTATTAAATTATAAATCTCTGAGTATTATATTTGTAGAAATTGTTCCGGTTTAAATGAATCGAAATTATGGAGTATATATGTTTAACGAAAATGTCTAGTTCTGTACATTTTTACTTTTAGTTTACGTAAAGCATGTATAATATATGCATTGAATATATTTATATTATTTATTATTTTTCATATCGGTATTTTTATGTACAAATAATAATTAATCGATACTAGTAACTATGTTTTATTTACTTCAATATATTAGACTATATTACTCTTAAATTGTTGTTATTTTAACAGATGTGTACGTATTATGAACAAAATGCATATTAAGAACAAAATTAACACGTTAAATGTCCCGTTGATTTTCATTGATTATATCAAAGCTCAACTAAAGATAACAAAAGATACGATAAATAAATATAGGTCATGACATGTTTAATAAATACAGGTCATAATATATTTGTTAGTTTATATATTATTCGGTGCTATTAGTATATATAGAATTATATCTGTAATTTATTAAATGTAATTTATTATGTCCTACATGTAAAATAGTAAAATAGTAAGTGAAACATGATAGTATCACCATGCCGAGTCCTTAAGGCCAGTTAATATTCCAAGAAAATAATTCTCTGTCGCTTACTATACATTTCAAGAAAGATCGGTATTTATTCAATGTATGAAACGTAATATAAGAATACATTAAGTACTTTCTAGAAAACAAATGAATAAAAAGGAAGTATCAAACGCTTATCTAAATAATCTAAAAAGTGTTATCAAAATTTTAAGTACATAGAATCTTATCACAATATATTAGCCCATACTTTTTGTATATAAACTGTAAGCACTTTTGTAACGCTTAGAGCGGTTTGTAGAGAGACACACCGACAATGTTACTTCAAAGTTTCTTAGTGACCGTCCTGGTATTCCAGGGTAAGCATTTCTCTCGTCTACTAGCAATGCTATTGAACGCAATATTCAGATTTTTTGTGATATCGAATCAATATCTTATAATAGGTTGAATATCCAAATGAATATCGTGGATATTTTTTTCCCTAGTTCCTTTGAAATTATTATATATTTATACATCGTTTTAAAAACAGTTCATAAATATAACAATATATTTATTTTAAACGTAACGATAATATTATCTCTCGAAATGTTATTTGAAGATAAAATTGATATGGAATTGAAAGATTACTTTCTAAAATAAAATTATCATGTTTTGGGAAAGTGTCATTTTTAACTTCTAAAAATCAAGACGTTGAAAAATATATAAAAGTCAAATAAATGTCTAATAAAACAAGATTTCATTAAAACTTTTCTGTAGCATGTCTGGCCAGCCCTCTTTCTCTAAAGCCTAGGATCACTGATGGCACCGATGCCACACCCGGTGAATTTCCTTACCAGGTATCCATTCAATTGGGCTTTCCACCTTTTGTCCCTTATCAACACAACTGTGGCGGTTCGATTCTGGATGAGACGACCATTTTGACTGCTGGACACTGCATCTCCAAATTTGGCTCGCTTAAGGTCGTCGCTGGCAAGTACTTCCTTATGGATGACGAAGATAGCAACCAAGAGTCTCTCGTCAATAGAGTCAAAGTTCACGAACTATATACAGGGTATGTCTTCAATATCTATATTTATTTTCAACCAAAAATAAATTCTTTATACGGATATATACCTGCCGTATAGAATTTCGAGAAAGAAAATTATTTTTCTCGATACACAGAGTCTCAATACATACGAGACATCGTATGAGTGTCCAACAATTCGCTATGCAGTGTGTAGGTGGATTAGTTGATGGCGACGCTTGTCGTTATGTATTTTTAAGTTTGACTAAACTGAAGAAAATAGTCCTTTACTATTTTGCAAGTAACACATCGATTTTTTAGTTAATAATTAAAAAAGATTGGCGGGCGACCGCGTGCAATCTTTCACCAATCTTCTTTCATTAATAACTAAAAAATCTACGTACTATTTGTAAAACGGTAGAAGACTTTTCGGTTCAATTTGATCTAATCTATAAACACACGACAACAAATGTCGCCATCACATTTCTACTGTGTACTGCATAATGTGCGATCATTCTCACTCGTCTTCTTTAGCGCACACAATAATTAATACAAAATCAACCAAATGGAAAACGTAATGTAATTGTAAAATGTATAATTTTAATTAACCTTTATTCACTTCAACAACGGTGTTTGGCTTTTATTTGCCTAAATTTCTCAAGTTTGATTGTAAATCTCGAAAGTCTTCTTATTTGTACAGAGATGTTTCTAAGATATTATATGATATATAGAAACAATTAAATGTTTATCATATATGACAAACAATCATCTTACAATCCATAATCAAACATGGGACACTCTTACCATATTGATAATTCATCTATCATTTGTATCGATAAGAGACAATGATCTTGCCACACATATCCGTATGCCGCCTATTGATAACTCGACAGATGTATCGAATATATATATATATGTTTTTCAATGTGTTGCAAAATGACATGTACTCGTTCTAAATTATACCACATTCTTTCAGAGATATTGCTCAACATGACATCGCTATCATAAAACTCGCAACACCTTTCGTATTCAACGACAAAGTGTCTGCTGTCCAATTACCTCCCCAAAATGAGATAGAAACTGGTGATGCTGTACTCAGTGGATGGGGTTCCATCTCGAAGGATTTCTTGCCAATACTTCCTTCCGTTCTCCAGAAAGTCACTATTCCCATATTAGATAACGTCTCTTGTCTGAGGAAATTCCCTAAGGATATCACCGGCACACAGCCGGAACTCTATGACACGCAGATCTGCACTGATTCTACAAAGGGAGAATCTGCTTGCTCAGTAAGATTAATTGGTTTTCTGTGTATCTTTTCACTCGCAATCAATTTAATATAGAATCATGTTAATTTCTGCAATTGAGAGACTATAAAGAGAATATCATTCTTTAATCTTATATTGCATTTCAACACCGGTGTTATCTATTTCAGTAATTATTATTTAACATTTATTCCGCTAATAGTTCATTAAATATTCGATACGAAAGCAACGTCGATACAGATCTGCCGCAAACTTAAGATACTTTGCACTACTTCTTTTGCTGATCAAATGCGTTTCTTGTAGGGTGACTCTGGCGGCCCATTAGTCCAATTCCAAGACAAAGTTGCTAAGCAAATCGGTATTGTTTCATGGGGTGTCTACCCATGCGGCGTAGACCTCATGCCTTCTGTTTACACTCGCACATCATCGTACATCGACTGGATCAATAAGAACAGACATTTTTAGGTCTTCCTATAAATTTCATCATCCTTCATCGATGCTTCAACATAAAGTCCTCGACTATTTCTTTCAATGTAACATATATCTTCACTTTCAGAAGTATATTATTGACTTACGCCGTCGTGATTAATTGTATATTAAGAGTTAATTACAAATCTTTCGAATAAACGAAAACATTATACCAAATCTTCCAAATGTTATACCTATCTTCAATTTTTTTATGCACACTCCTCCTGTTAATTTTAGTTTCAACTTTGAACATTGCTTATTTCGGCAATAAAAGAAAAAGAGAAATCGTCACAAGAAACTATATAGGAGAGACCAGATCAAATTGGACCACTTTTCAAGATTTTGAAATGTTTTTAAACTAATTGTATAATTGTGATAGAGGCAACGTTCTTCTATATTTTTATGTTCGTACAAACGTACAAATCGTATATTTTTTTCTGATAACTAAAATATAAACGTATGTTGCAACATAACCATACGTTACAGTTCTTACGGTACTGGGCTAGCAATTCGAAGTAAGAAAGCCACATATAAAATAAATATCCTAATTCCAGGCTCTTCGTGAGAAATTTCCACAGTTCTGTCGATCCTTAAATTTGATCATTTCAATCATTTTATTAATGAAAATTGCTTTTATTATCCGAAGCAGTGTACTATATATTTGCAAAAAACTTCACCTTAACTAATAATAAGCCACTTAAGTTAATTCCTTCACAAGAGAGAATATTAATATCAAATTTTGAGATACTTGAAAAAATGTACTTAGTTCTCAAATAAATTTTTTTTAACTATAGTGTCATTTTTTAATAAAACTCAAAAAAATACTTATCTTTTAAAAGGATTATTTTGCGATTTCATGTTCTTTTTACGATAAATATAAACAGAGCACATGGCTAACATAATCCTTCGTCTAACTTCGAGACCGCAGTATTACCGAAAAGAAAAGAATTCCTCGAGTAAAATTAAATCGAAAACGTAGAAAAAAAATTTTTTGTACACATCTTTGGAGTCTGCTATCTCTGATTACTCGATATCTAAATCGCGGCTCAATTGTATTTAACAAAAACTTGATCACTAATTATTTCGAACAATAACATC
>NW_022639578.1:397521-452714 GCF_010583005.1 Odontomachus brunneus | reverse complement strand
ATATATATATATATATATATATATATATATATATATTAGTATATATATTATATATATTATAGTATATATATACATATATATATAGTTTATTTTTATATAAGAACTAGACTTTTCTGTCATAATTATTGATCTAGAGTATTACTATTAACTGTTAGATTTCACAAGAAATTTATCTAAGATTTTAACATTTATTATCTTTGCAGAACGCGTTATAGAGATATCAGTTTAATATTGCTGAAATATCTAATACTTAAAGTAATAACGCTTTTAATTGTTTGCATCTCTATTGAATCAACTGAGATATAGAAGTACGATCTTATTATAAGTGTTATTTTTGTTCTGCATCTTAGATTTGGAACATAATAGCTTTACATATAATCACAGATTTTCAGCGTGATAAAAATTAATATCTATTTTATAATAGTTTACATTTATCGTACAATGTTTCGAATTCATTTTTGTCTTTTTTGTATATACGTATCGTAAACAAGATTAAAAACTGAACTTAACATCGTAAAATAAAATAGTTAAATTTGTAACGCATCTATAAAAAAAATAATAATAAATAAATAAATATATATATATATATATATATATATTATATATAATAGTTTACATTTATCGTACAATGTTTCGAATTTGTTTTTGTCTTTTTTGTATATAAGTATCGTAAACAAGATTAAAAACTGAACTTAACATCGTAAAATAAAATGGTTGAATTTGCAACGCATCTATAAAAAAAATAATAATAAATAAATATAAATATATATATATATATATATATATATATATATATATATATATATATAATATATTGCAAACAATTAAAAGCGTTATCACTTTAAGTATTAGAATATTAGATATTTCAGCAATATTAAACTGATATCTCTATAACGCGTTCTGCAAAGATAATAAATGTTAAAATCTTAGATAAATTCCTTGTGAAATCTAACAATTAATAATAATACTCTAGATCAATTATGACAAAAAAGTCTAGTTCTTATATAAAAATAAACTAACATCTTTTTAGGTAAGTTTAAGCTATTAAACATGTGTGATATATACATATAATTTTAACGCGATGTGAGTTCATAAGATATTTAAATACATTGCATATACACTCGCGTACGCTCAAGTAAAGAGAGAATGAAAGATTAAAATTCTCTATAGAATTTTTTTAGTAAAAAAGATGTCTTTTTATATATGCTTTATCTATCGTATCGAGATCTTTAAAACTGAAGAACAATGACTTCTGTTAAATTATTTTCATTATTCTTTTTCACCAATTACCGTAAAATTTTTAAAAAATGTCTGTCGTAGCATCATTTTATAGATGTGTATTTGTTTAAAATTTCATTACATAGGTTTTACGTTAACACAATTTATTTCTCTATTACTAGCTGATGGAAAGCTATAACATAAATATATAAATATGTACATACCTTTTTTATGTTCTATCATATTGTAATCTTGACATTGTTTTACATAATATCGTATTCTAGATTAAAAGTTCTATCTGGTAGTACAATAGCAATGAGAGCAACGAGAATAAACGGAACACTGTCGAAGAAGCAAATGACTTACACAAATGTCTCTTTGATTTTTATATACATCGTCTCCATTATTTTCTTCCATCAATCATATTTGATTCTTTACTTTATCGAAATTTTGCGGGAATTCCGCTTGGATTTTCCTCAGGTATCTCGATAAAATATATAAAGTTCATATTATCGAAGATAATCAGCTATTGATATTGATTTATAAAGATTTCTGTGAAGATGTGATGTTTTTTATACCTACTTTGTTGTAGAATAATGATCGTAATCAGATAAAATCAGTATGAAACATTTATCCATCGAGATAATCCATCATTACTGATTTATTGTTGTTGAAAGAATATTTACTTATTTATTATTAAGACAGATTCTTTTAATATCTGATTTGCAGAGGTAGATTACAATTTAAACAATATATAAAGAATGTAAATTATAAATATGTAAAGAATAATAAATGAAAAGAAATATTAAATTTATAATTTAATATTTATAATTTAAATTTATCTATGTATTTTACGTTTATGATTCTTTTGTTCTCTGTTAAATGCAGTCTTGTGTGTGTGTTGTTATTGTGTATGTGGGTTGTGTATATGTGTTGCAAGTCACTGAATATTATTAAATAAATCATGAAACTATATAATATAATCAATCATTATTGTAATATACTTTCGATAATGTTAATCTTCTATATATTTCTTAACACTTCTTTTAATAGGTGTTTTCTCATATTAGTTAATAACGATAGGTTTTTATATGCTAATAAGAAGAAACTTCGAATGCGAGATATAAATGAACAACATTTTTCCTTTATAAAAGCATTCCTTACATTTTATGCATTATATAATATCAACATCGACTAGTTTTGTAAGAGTTATTTTTACTGCATAACTCGTGCAAATCTTGTTACATCGCTTTATAAGGAGTATGCAACTATTATGTTTTATAAACTTCGTCTAGATCCAGCACGCAATCTAATTTAACGTTAACCTAAATATGATCAAATTAAAAAAAAAAATTAGTTTCAATAAAGATAACGTAGATCTTTAATGAAGTCTCCCCTTATCTTAGTCTATCGTGGATTACAATGGATTATCATGTAGCGTCATCATCGATATCTTGCGTACGTACTTGGCAAAAGGAGTATAAAACGCAAGTCGAATATCGGTTCTCATCAAACATCAACATGTCTCCCAAAGTAATCGTACTCTTTGCTCTTCTGGCAGTGGCATTCGCCGGTAAGTCAATTTTTCATATTTACGTTATCAACTACATTTACCACAGTACGAGCCGACTAAGTCAGCCGATCTTAACTGAAAAGTGCTCAATAAAATCAAATAAAATTCTCTCTGTGTTGTTAAGGAAAATTTTATCGATTAAATAATCACGTTGCTTCAATGAATCTCAAAACAAAAAAAATTCGATTTCGTCTTATGTTACAAATTGTATTGTTCAAAACTTTTTTAATTTTAAATCCATCACTATTTTCTTAATTTCTTTAAGTGGAATCTCACTCGAAACGAATGAAAAGTGGCAGTATTTTTAGTCGAAACAATAGTGAAGATACCGTTACACGAAATCATACGAGTTTTATTCAAACTTAACGTGTACTTTGACTCCATACGAGCGGATGTTTTAATCGATTAGAGTGAATCGATGATGATAGAGTACGTACATCAGATTCACTCCTCAATTTCGAATAAAAATATTTCCTCGGTAATTCAGAATGGAGTGGAGAATTTATTTTATATGAGTGAAAAATAGTGTGGCTTAGTGATTACTCTATTTTTCGAATGAAATTTTACTATTCCTGAAGATTCCTGGAGATATCTCTTAAGAGAAATCTTTCATCGATATATCGTCACGAATATTGTCATAACGCAAATATTAATTTATATTTCAGAGAAACCGCATCTCGGTTTTCGTATACCACAATTTGATATGACCCAAGTGGTCGGAGGCGAGGAAGCTCCGGCACATGAATATTCGTTTATTGTATCTCTACAATGGGGTAAGGACGAAGATACTCTGTCCCACTTTTGTGCCGGATCCATTGTGAATAACAAAATCATAGTAACTGCTGGACACTGCGTTCATGCAGTTCCAGACGACGGCCTTTTTGCCATCAAAGCTGGGAAACACGACATTAACAGTCGTGAGACTGGTGAACAGATGATCAAAGTCAAAAACGCCGTCGTGCACGAGAACTATCAAGGGTATGTAATATCGAAAAATATCGAACGAAACAAGTACATAAAATGAAGAATTCAACTCGCTTCTTATTTGAAGTAATATTTACATATATAAATATTACTTATGTCTTTGCTAGTTTATAATTGCATATAATATTACAAAATAACAGCTCTTGGATCAATGACATGTGCACTGCTGTTGTGACATTTTCATGTTTAATACAGTTGTCTAAATCACACAGAGAAAATATTGTAATAAAAATTACAACAAAACTTTATAATCTTGAATCATACAAAATTACGACTGAAATTATTATTTGTTGAAAAATGTTATACGCGTTTTTACTACAAAATTATTGTAAATACTTGAATGTTTTTTATATCCTATTACGTAAATCGTCAAATTTACTATTTCTATAGCAATTTGTACTACTATTTCGGTATAGTACAGCTTTACTAAAAACATTGTAAAAAAAAATAATTTTTATATAATTTTTATTACAATATTTTTTCCGTATGCTAATATATACACTACATTAGATATAGTGATAGCGAGGTTGTATCAGTTGAGACTTAAGAATGTTTTCATTAGAAAAATTATCTAAGTTTCAGATAAGCGCAATATTGCGCACAAACTGGCATAATATCCTAAACGTTTATTAAGCCTAGTTATGAACGAATTTTTAAGTGTAATGTGTGTACATATTTATGCATTATAACTGTTGATTATTTTGAGGAAGCGACTCCATCGGAATAATCAACAGTCATGATACACGAATATGCACACACATTGCGCGTAATTAAGAAATTCTTTTAAGACTTGAGGTTTAGTAGATATTCAAAGCTATTATGTCGGATAATATACACAATAGTTTTTTAAATTCTCTATTATTTCTCAAGATATTGCTGCAACTGCGCACCTCAAATATAATTTTTCCGCTAATACTACTATTCCAACTTTCACGAACTTTCATACACAGTTTAATATCTATTATCCAATATTTATGAATCCTCAGTGGTGTTGGACCCTATGATATCGCCGTCCTCGAACTCGAATCTGAATTGAAATTCAACGACAATATTCAACCGATCGATCTGCCGGAAGAGGGAAGCAAACCCAGTGGAACTCCGATTCTTTGCGGATGGGGCTCCACCTCGCGAAGCAGCATACCATCTTACCCAAGCAAACTTCAACATGTGAAGATGGTGTACGTCAATATCCCAGACTGCGATGCTGCCGTCAAGAGACTGACAGGATCGTCTCCCGTCCACGAAACCAATGTTTGCACTGGCCCACTGAGCGGTGGAATCTCCGCGTGCAGCGTAAGTCGCGAACTTCCAATCAATTACGACAGCAGTATTGTCACTTTCGTTGCCTACTAGTTAAGGTAATTTAACGCATCGATTGACTTTCAGGGTGATTCTGGTGGCCCTCTATTCGAAATTACCTCAAAAGGTCCGGTACTCACTGGCATTGTGTCTTGGGGCATTATTCCGTGCGGCACCACTGGTGCGCCATCTGTCTACGGTGGAGTAAGCAACTTCACTCCCTGGATCATTGAACAAGCGGCAAAGTAACTAATATAAGAATTGAATTGTGTGTGGAGAGAGACTGTGTGGTCAATGTGTACAACGATGACGAAATACTGTATACTTTTTAGCGCAAATCTAATATGTGAGATTACAAGCGACAAATAAACGACATTACACACTTCAACCTTTGCATTACATCACTTATTCTTGACGTTAAAATTAATCAAAACGCAGTAATCAAAATGAAATTAAATAAACAATGAAGAAAGATTGCTATTTAAGATTAATATTTACGATATGATGATTTTATTTCATAAATAATAAAGTCACGCACATATTGCTGTCAAGGACAGTTGATTATATATACGTGGATATATTACAGTAAAAAATAAAAGAAATTGTTGAATTATGTCGCCAAAGCTATTGGAGTCGTGGCAAGCATTATTTATAAAATAATTAGATGACTCGGCGACTTCGCTGATATGATACAATATATGTTTTAACACATACGATCGTATAAACGTTGAGATAATGGCGAAATAAACGCCATTCTGGAATTCGGCCAACTAACAACAATAAAGATAAATAATCGCAGCGAAGAAACAACTTCTTGAAAAATAACTAAGATCATACGGCACTGTTGATATTAAATAGAAGTCGACAAACTTATATGATATATCGTTTTACAGTTGCTCACGAAATATTTGATGTGCCTTACATACAAAGCAATTTTGTGGACATACATTGTCTCAAAAAAAGACGTATCGTAATTTAAAAAAGAATTCCTCTCTGAACAATTGTATACTTCGAGGAAATTATATTTGTGTTTTGGTATCCAAATTGTTATTATATTACGGGAGTATATAAATGATAATAATAATAATACTTTGGATTTCGGTATTATGATTTTTCGGGAAATTGTCCCAGTTTTCGAATTTTGAGATTTTGATTTTTCAAGACAATGCATGTCCTCCAGTAATTTGATCCATAAATACACTCGCGCAATAAATCTCCTAGCGGATATAATTTTAAGTAAAATAAGAATTGCTCGAATTTTCTTCAGTCGAATTTTTCTTCAGTCGTGGATCGACTAACAGCTACAACTTCTTGCAAGCTTCCGTAATTACTTCCACCGCGGCGAGCGCTTCTTTGGCAGTAGGAATAATATAACGCGCTGGCAAAATAAAACCGTGTTTGCCGGTGTCTCTCAATTCAATAGTGTACGTATACTTGATTTTGAGCAAAGCTTTCGCCCAGTCGTCTGAGCCTCCGCTAGCCGCGTACAGCAACGAAGCGCTGTTTCCAACGGTATACACACTTCCAGCACCTCCTGCCATTTTCATGGCTGTTGCTGCTTTGCGACCGATTGTGTCAAGGTCAGCATAATCCGGCGGTACACGCTGATCGTAGCCCCACGGGTACAAAATGTATTGCCCATAAGAATGATAGCTCAAATACGCCTGCCGGGAAAATGTTGGGATGTCATGTTTAAATACGAAACATTTAGAAGTTTAAAAGTAATAGTGTATAGACTCTATAATGTTGAGACAATGACGAAGGTAACAAAAGACAGTAAAATCCAAGGCACGAATATTAGAGTACAACCACAAATGATTTTTTATACATAGTCTAAATATATTACACTTTGTACTTTGATGCGAGCGACTTGTTTGCATTTTATTATTGTAACATTACACACCACTGAGGAGGGCCATTTGTGATCGAAACGCATTTGGTAGTCAATGTATTCCGTATTTAGACTATGTATAAAAAATCATTTGTGGTTGCACTCTAATATCCGTACCTTGGCTCTTACTGCCTTTTGCTACCTTCTTCATTTAAAAGTTTGATCTTGTCTTTGAGATTTTTGAAGTATGCAATTAAAATAGGACACGCTCTATATATGTATATAGTATATATAACATATATAGAGAGTGTATATATAGAGGTATTTCATTTTAAATAGCCAAATATCTCGAAAACTGAGCCCGGCAAACAAAAATGTTTCAAACAAAATTTATAAAGTTTCAGAGGATAAGAAAGAAAAAACAAATTAGAATAGACATCTCAACCGACCTTGAAATTCGCCGAGCTAGCCTCGAAGAAGTTCCGGATAGCATCGGTTTCTGGCTCGGAAAAGGGTGCGGCGCCCGAGTATATTTCACGGCACACGTCCTTGCTCGTGCCCTTTCCGCCCCAACGATAACCGAAATTCCGATTCAAGTCAACGCCTGAGCAATAACCGGCCTTCCTTCTGTTCTTCCTCCAGAGACGATCGGTGACGAAAGTATACTCGTATCCGTCCGGATTGGCCACCGGCAATATATAGTAGTCCACATCCAGGTTCTCGTTATTCTCCACCAAATAATCGATTATATAAGTGACTGATGCGGGTGAAATCCATTCACGGGCGTGAATCCCGCCATCGATCCAGATCGCCGGCGCGTTCGGCTTGCCATTACTGATCCTTAAAACCTTAACATTTATAGAACAATTTTGAACTTTCAATTGACGTGGAAATATAATCCCCGAAATGATACTTGCAATATTGTCTTGGTAGAAATAGAAGGCAATTTTTAGTAGTTACTAGAGTTATGTTAACTTCTTTCTCTCTAATAATTTAAAAAGAAAACTATTTGGCTCTTCAATTAAGATGTAATGCTTTTCCTGCAGTTACTGCACACGAAAGATGCATAAAATCTGAATTTACTGAATAAAAAAGAACAGAAAATGAACAAAAAATATTAAATAATATTCGAAATAATATTCAATTGATAATCAAGTCTACTGCTCATCAAATGGACAGATTCGCTCTAGTAGTATTTTATTTTTTGTGCTTGCTTCCTAAATGAAAATTTTAGCACTAATGATAGTGAAGAAAATCTTTGATGCTTATATATTTTTATGTTTTCTTTTATATCAAATTACATACGTCCTTTTATTCATTCTTGTGGTTGAGCTATTTCATTAGGTTTTGATTCTGAATTATTATGACGTTTTCATTAATATATAATACTCAGTGTTTATATAACAAAGGAATAGATTAATATTAAACTATAACTGGAAGAATGTCTACGCAAACTGCATATATTTTTACCAGAATAGCAATACTAGCAGAACATCAATATTGATACCTTCAGCGGGCGACCTTCGATGGAATGACCGATAGTCATGACGGAACAAAGATCGGGATAAGTCTCCGCGAGGTAATCCAGGAAACCGTAAATATCTTCCAGGCGATGATAACTAGTCCATTCCATTCTGTGACCTGGCGGGTATACCTTGAAAATTACTCAAAGGTTGCACCTTGCGTGCCCTCATGCGATTGTTTAACAACCGCTCCGTAGATTCAGATCAAGTACAAAATAAGGCACAAAGCCGACTGTTTTACTCCTCAACTATCGTATCACGCGGTATCCTTGTAAAAGCGGGCTCAAAGCACACCATTCTGAATCGACGTAGCGAATCGCGCACGCTTGAGGAAAAGCTCACCCCTGAAACTCCCCTAAAATGCCAAGGACCACCTCCACCGTGTACACTAGTTACAGGATAACGAGGACGTGGATACCTAATTCTGACTCTCTGCCACCAAGCGTAACGAGCTAAAAAACGACTGAAAACCTCACTCTAGTGATGAAAACGTTGCGCATGTTTCGATGATAAGGCGACTAAGGTTTGTTCCAACAACTTCACATGCAGACTAACGGAAGAAGCAAAAGAAGAGATTTTTCGTAGCCAAACAAGCCGCGTTGTCGTTCGCCGTTTGTCTCGCTCAATCTCGTAACGTATCGATTTCGCGACTTGGCCAGAAAGCATGTCTTGTCCAGTCCGTACCGAATAACGGCACCAAAGAGCGGGCGGGCGCGTATGCAAACGATTGCGGGAAAAAACGATCGAAATAGCGCAGAACGTGACGCGACTGCACGTGGCATTTCACACGCGCTTTAGACACGCGCGTACAAATGAAGTATAACTGTTAATGTTAATCAGCATTGAAGCGGAACCGGGTTACCAGGTAGGATTCACTCGAGGCCGATAACCCCGATTCGTTTCCAATTATTTATTTTCGTTAAAGATGAACTCCAATTAAATAATACATGGCTACTATGACATTATTATTTTTCTTTCTCTGACACGTATATAGGCACAAATTTCGAGCTTATTTACAATAGCTCATATCGTTTCAGACACGTAAATTCCTTGACAAATAATTCTTATTAAAATAATCCTTATTGGAAAATAATTGGAAAATTGTAATTGATATGATAGAGAATATTGTACGACAGCATTAATTATTCAAGAACAATTAAAGACAAATGAACAAGCCGATAATAGCCAACAAAATATTCGTGCAAATAAATCAGTTTTATGCAATTTAAAGTCAAAGAGTACAATTTTCAAACGTTTCGTATTCGATAATATTTTATATATTTGATAATTTTTATTCAAGAATACACGTATCGATTGTTTAGCTGATCATTTTAAATGATATTAGTCGATAACTTTTTCAGTGATAGTCTAAAATTAATAATAAACTGCAACTTCCCGCGAATCACTTTCGAATGTATTTCCAGATGAGGATCGTTTGTTCGATTCATTTTCATTAGCTTTCTTCGCTACGTGACAGGCTTAGGAAGTGATCAGAACAATAGACTCTTCCGTGACTTTCATCAATGTCAGTGGGACGCAGGCCCAATTACGATTCGGTTAATTTTCTCTATTACTAATTCATTGTAGCTATTTATAAAAGCGAAGAAATGATTAAAAAATGTAATATACCGAAGCACAGGTGATATAAGCGACGATTGATCAATTTTGCAAATTATTAATAAAAACACCCAGCGTTACACGAGGTACATTTAAACATTAAATTTTACATTTGGAATATATTTTTTAAACATTTAAACTGTCTTGTCAAGGCAGAAAACAACCTGTGTGTGTTTTTTCATAAACAAAAAATAATATTATTAATAACAATAACATCAACAATAATCAGCCTTGGATATATGATTTTTCTCATAAAATCAAAACCACTGGGTGATTTCATTTCGCAGCAATGTATCAATGAAGTATAATTATAAAAAATAAAATTAATGAAAAAAGACTCAAACCTTTGCGTCCTTCGAGCTCCTCCTGAACATCCGGCGAGAGCGAAGGGTTTTCATCCTTAATTGCTTGTTGCACATCATTGATCAATATGTCGTATTCCAGTCCAGCGTTTCTGAGCACATTTCCCACGTGCTTGAGCATGCAACTTTTTACCATAATATCGGTGATTGACGCATTGTTCGACCATATCGAGTACCGAAATCCATTTTGAGCTATGTCAAAGGAGAAAAATTGCCAAGTGACAATAATCTTTTCGCGCAAATTCGCGACTCTGAGACAAAATCCATGCTGCTTTTCGGACTAATTAATACGCGAAGTTACTACGTACAACCGTCCTCCTCGTAACTTTGCAACAGCTCGTTCGCTTCGCTGCTATTCACTTCGGGTTTGTATACTCTCCATACTTGATCGCCGTCATAAGTAATCTGATCCTGGACAACGTCTTTCGGCTCCTTTTCGCCTGATTTTCGTGCGACTTCCACAGAAAGCCCGTCGACAACGAAGATGACGATTGTCATCACCATCAACGTCGTCCATCTCACGCACTCTGGTCGTGGCTGTCTTCCGTTGTTCATCTTTATCGAAACTGTTCTTGAGAGCATAATATTCACCGCTTTTATAATACTCGCCACGGTCGGCAATCAAGAATAACGGGACCGCTCGATCGCGGATCCGAAGATTGTCGAAGCCGTGAGGATTGTACGACTCAAATCGTTGACCCTCGAAACCAACATTTTAGTAATACAGGGAACCGATTTTATATGTTAATAACAACAAAAAAAGCAACACGAGCTTCTTAACGTTTGACGATAAACTATTGCAAATCTAGACATGTTATCTTTAAATGCATAAGCATGTCATTTGGCTGAAACTCCTTTTACGCGTTATTAAAAACCAGTAATAAATAAAATTTTAATAAAATTAAAATATTAAAAATTAAAATTTATTAAATAATTTTAATAAATATCTATTTTAATATTCACTTCAACGCTGTTTTTCTGATTTTTACTTCTTCTTACCTTTCCATCTTTATAGAATTATAAAAGAGCATTGCATCGAAGCAAAAATAAGATTTATAAGAATATAGTGATAAGTTTCACTTTTCTACTAGATTTTATTTTTTCAGCAGAAAATTCTATATTATCTAGAAATATACACAATACCATTACGATATAATTGATACTTCTGTAATATTACTCCAAGATTAAGAGTGATATTATCAATAAACAATATGAAATCAGCAAAATCAGTAATCTAAATTTATCTTAACAATTTATGTCCATTTTTCTAGTAAAAATCTAGTAACATACCTTTGATATTACACTATTATGTAAGAATACCACGAAAATATTACTCTTCACCAAGTAGTGATATGCGATCTGTTCAGAATCTTATTTATTTTGTTTCGATTTAAATTTAAATCCTTACTATTCAAATTCTGATTATTCGAAAAATCCGGATTACAAAAATTTAAGTCTCACATATCGTGGCAATTTTAGAAAGTCACATTTTCCGCTAATGAGCAAAAATGAGCAAGTCATATATGGAGCACCCTAAATGTCGGATCTTAAAAAGAACCGATAAACGCAGAATTAAATAATTAGGAAAAGATAATATATTAAAATAAGAAAAGAATAAAGATAAAGAGTTCTAATATTAATAATTTAGGATTATTTAATTTAGGATCCTTTCATTTCATATGTGCTATTTATATTTCAGGAATTAAAATGTGTTATTTACAGTGTTTAAAATTTACTATGTTTTCAGCGAAACTTACTATGTTTCTTAGCAAGATAAAAACCTTACTGAGTAACCTTACTTCTACTAAAAACAGTAAAAATAATTTATAAGGAAAAACAAAGCATAATATATTCTCTTCCTCTCTGCAGCTTAAATTTATTAAGTTAAGAAATTATTAGTTTGTAGTAATATCTCTAACGACTCTTACAGACCATGTTACTAATTATTTTGGTTAAAAATTAAGTTTCGACTTGATACGATTCAGTTCAATTTGAATTTCATCGATTCAATTCGACGTGGGGAAACCTCGATTCGTGCATCTCTAGTAGTGATAAACGACGCAGATAGCTGCAGATAGTAGTGATCTTGAGCGTATCCGCAAGAATTTGCGATCTCAATTAGTTCTCTGATACACACACGACTACTTGGTTCAATTTAAAGCGCCGACGCGACTGTCGACGACGGCGCGTTTCGCAGGCAGACGCGCGACTCCCACCGCGAGGAAACGGTCGCACATCGTTCTTGCGTCGTGCATACCGCGGCTGAATACAACTGCAGCGCGGAGGCCAATTAATAAAGGAAACCGTGTCGC
The DNA here is from genome assembly GCF_010583005.1 of Odontomachus brunneus. NCBI lineage: Eukaryota > Metazoa > Arthropoda > Insecta > Hymenoptera > Formicidae > Odontomachus > Odontomachus brunneus. The sequence continues at coordinate 439,995 of NW_022639578.1, read as the reverse complement.
GACGTCCACATCACTTCGGGACAGCATTCGGGACGAAATCGTAAAACCATGAAGTGCTTGCTGACGATCGTCGTCCTCGTGGCTGCTGCCTCGACTACCATCGAGGTACCGTTCGTTCTTTAACACGATCCTTCACGATCCTTCCCCAATCGCAACTGCTTTTCTCGGATACCGTTAATATATGATTTTAACTGTCGGACCACAGAATAGAGATCAGTCGCTTGTATCTTGACTACTTTGCATGCATCGCATTATTCGTATCAGCTCGTGATTAAGCATCCTCGAAATGTTTCGACATTGTCATCCCTCTATATCGTATGTATTATCTTCACGAAGATTTCAACACGAGAAGCCAATTATTGATCATGGGATTTATATGTCATATCGAGCTACTGTGAAGAACTTCATCACAAAGACATTCTTTTTGATTCAAAGAAGTATGTTGCTACAAAAATCTTCTGATGAAGATATCATGATCTCGTTAATCGAGTGATGAAATTTAGTAATCATGTGACGATGAGTTTATCGGTTTTGTTTGAAAAATTGGCTTATGAAGCAGGGACGAATAGATGCAGTAAAGTAGTAATAGGTCAGACGTGCACGTTTCGCCTTTACAAGTCATAAGGTTTCCCTGCTTGTTACGTTTCAATAAACGCGCGTGTGCACGCATATAGGAAGATCCGCGCGCGAACGATTCTCCTGCGAACGTATGTATCACTTCGAGTGCATCAAGCATTGCGAATCCAGCAAGTGCGCGATAAATTAATAGCTCCATTCTGCATCACTTCTGTTGGTTACCACACTTGCGCTAGCAATTGTGTACAATCCTTTCGCTCGTTGATTAATTCAATACGCCAATTTATTCCTCCGGAATTGCCGTTGACCCCTTTCTTCCTTTCTTTCTTTTTTTTCATTGTAACAACTTCATTATGAATGATTGCGTTACGTACTGCCCACATAGAAGATAAGAGAATGTTCATTACTAACACGTTCGTTACTAACGTTTATTTGAAAAACTCTCTTTATAAGTCATTTTTTTATGTAATTATGTAAAACAAATTTAATTTGATAATGTGGATTAATGTGGACAGATTTAGTTTGAACAAAATTTTTGCCGTCACATGTATAACGTTAATCTCTTGTAAGAATGTAATCGTCGAGTCAAACATAAGGAAAATTGAATTTAGTTGGTCCAAGATGTATGTTGGCCATGTGCTTTGTTTATGTATTTATCGTGGAAGGAACAGAGAGGAAAGAGAAAAATGTTCGTTTAGAGAAAGCGAACATAGATATTTTTTTCTGAGTTTTATTAAAATTAGAATAATATTATAGTTAATATACGATCTCTCTTATATGTGATACTAAACGTGTTAAAAAAATAATAAATCTACTTCATTTTAGGCGGAAACATTCAAGATTACAGATAAAGTGTACTTCGATATCATGATCGACAATCATCCAGTTGGGAGAATCGTTATCGGTCTATTCGGTGACATCGCGCCGAAGACGGTGAAAAATTTCATCACTCTCGCCACCACTGGCGTAGCTGGGAAGAAGTACACAGGAAGCAAGTTTCATCGTGTGATAAAGAAATTCATGATCCAAGGTTCCTGCATCTTCAACTAAAAATGACGTATTGATTAAACTCCGGTAAATTATCGCATAATATTCACCGATACTTACAACTATATGTTACAGGCGGTGATGTCGAAAATGGCGACGGTACCGGCTCCATTAGTATTTATGGCAAATACTTCGACGATGAAACCTTCAAGGTAAAACACAGCAGACCATTGTTCATCAGCATGGCGAACGCCGGCAAAGACACCAACGGCTGCCAATTTTTCATCACCACAGTAGCGACACCTTGGCTAGATGACCATCATACAATATTCGGAAAGGTAATTAAAGAATGTATCGTGTCGTCAATTTCTTATCCGTAAAGAAATTTGTGTTACATACTTGGGGAGAGGGAACACAATTTCTTAAGATCAGTTTTTTTTCATTACTACATCTAAACTTCTTCAAGTGAAATTATATTCGGAAAGCAGAATGATCATCACTCTATCAGAATCACAAAAATTAATCGAATTCGTGTGATTTTTCACTTATATAGAATAAATTCTTAATTCTAAATTCATCGAGTGGATATCTTCACTCACAAATTGAAGACTGGCTCTGATGTATACACACTTATTCTCTAAACGATTTCAACACATTTTATCGAATAAAGTTGCTACGCTTCAAGTTGTCAGAAAGCCACTGTCAAATTTATTATTCTTTTTTTGACATCTTGATGTGTGTATTCTAATATCAACCAGTATATTCGCGTTTGTCTTGCCAACATTTGAAACATTTTTTTCATAGGTGGTTAGCGGGGAAGCTGTGGTCTTCAAGATCGAGCAAACCAAAACGGATAGCGACGACATTCCGCTCGTCCCCGTGGTGATCTACGAAAGCGGAATTCTCCCAACGGAACCGTATACTATATCAGACAACCCTTACGAGTAATGCAATATTTTCAACGTGACCTTGACAATATTAATTCGCACTTCCCTACCCTGCCCTATTTTCCCGTAAATTGCTAAAATCGTATACGTCCCACGTTCATTACAGATCGTGTGCTAATATTTACATTTGCGTAACAACCTTGTAGATCGAGATGCACAGCAACGATGAATCTGTTGTGTAATATCCTCGTATGAAATTTGCTATACTTTTGTACGCTTTTGAAGCTTTATTTTTCACGTGGTCATATTTCTTTTTTATAACGTGACAACGCGAGATCTGTACGTTTGTTCGATACATCATCATCATCTGTCTGTTCTGTGTGACCGCACCGATAGAAAGACTGACCAATATAGACACAAATGTAAAAGTAGATGTTGAAATCGCAATGACGTTTATATAGTAAATGTATTTGAAAATATATTCCTCTCGACGCGTATTTATCCCCTTGTCAAATTATATTCTATGCTTACTGAGATATCATCATGTATCTTCAACTAGGCAAATTATTTTTTAATGACGCAATATTTCCAGTTCATTAATGCGTTGTTAAAATACGCCTATTTGCAGTGTATGGGCGTGGATCAAAGCCACCTGCGTACCACTGGGATTCAGCTTCTCGATACTCGCGTTTTTCCATTATATGATGAAACAATTGGATGTCTAATCGACATTTTCTATCGTGAAAGACTGACTTAAACCAAAATGAAGAATATGTTGCCTCCGAAAACGGTTCAGCTCCTAAAAGTCATATTTATTTTATAAAAGACTATGTATATAAAAATAATTATACATTATACTGTTACAATCGCATATAATTCTAATAACAGAGTCACGTATCGTATGTACGTATAACCGGTAGAGCAAGTTCGCTTCCTCGACAACTTCTTCGCGGCACGTGGAACATTAGGCGCCATCTCTGTGTGAACTATGACGTTTCACAGAAAGGAGCGGATCTTATGTATTTTATAAAAATGTTCTAAAATACAAATTAGTTTTGTAATAAATCAACAATACAGAAAGAAAGCTGATGCATAATGTTGTGTTTTCCGAATCATCAATTGTTTTTCTTCAACAATTTCAGGACATGAGTAGTTATATAGAAATGTAATTAGCAATAATAACAGGCAGCTCGTTTCGCACGTGAAGATATAAAAAAAAAAAGAAAAAGATACCTGAAAAAATATTTTGATCAACGAATACTATTAATAATATTTGATTGCACACTAGACGGCCAAAAGAGAAAAGACTCAGCCATTTGGCTGTACGGTACTGTCGATGACGCAGAAGACCGCGCATGCACACACATATACGCAGATCCGGTTGTGTACACAAATACGTGTAGCTGTCAGACTAGGCTAGGCGCCTGGTAATCCAGTCAGTCGATGGCGAGCCGGCGTCGGTCATCAAGCGTTGGTGATCGACTAAGGTTGGTTGTGAAAGAGCCAAGAGCATCGGCCAATGCTCCAAGCATATTGCCGGCTGTAGTACATGACACGTGGGCGTATGCAAGAGAGCGATCATTCATGAAGTCACAATCAATACTATAACGGAGCACGTATCGTATCGGAGCATATTGTGGATACAGTGTGTCTGTGTGCGAAACGCAAGTAGTGTTGGTGCGTTGCTTTCACGGTTGCTGAAAAGCGGACTGAGGAGCGCATGTTGCTCCCTTCGAGCTTCGATCGGCCTAAGGACAGCTGGGACGAGGTCCTTGGAAGGGAATGTTCTGAAACGGCGTGTCAGCGTACTCACATAAGGTACGCGCCGTTTTTTCAATCGAAATTTTCACACAAGTACGACGTAAATTTTGAATTAACCACAGAACATAAACAATCCAGTTTTTGCCTTGGCGTTTGTTGATATTTGGAAATTGTAGAGTCACAAAGAGATTTAGGACGAATGAAAGAAAACGCGCTTGAAAGATGTAGTCCGCTCAATTTTGAAATCACGAAAAGATTCTTGTTGGATCAATAAACGAATGATATGACGAGCGACGGCATACTGCTCGACGATAAATTTGTTGATAAAATGATAAAATGATTGTCATATTAAATGGCATGATTTAGTCGAATTAGAAATTTTCCTTTGACCGATAACTCCCGGTAAAACTGACTCCTCCGTTTGTGAGCGGCTTTTACGAATGGAATTCGCACGAATTTAGGATAGTTTTAAGAACTTGGTGGATAGTTTGTTTACGTTCGAATCCGCGGAGATTCAACCGACTCATCGATAATAAACTCATCAAAATAGATGATAAAAATAGATGCATGAGCGTAAAGCCGCGATATCGCGTGTTATTGATATTGCTAATAATGATTGCGATAAACGAAAGTATGGATCATCAGGAACGTATGTTGCGACCGAAAACGGGTCGTTCCTGGAGAGATGCTGAGTCAGCGCGCGAGCAATGAAATTATTTCGCCAGCAAAATTGCTCCGAAAGACCGCAGATCCAGATAGCGTCATACTCTTCACAACGACTGGATGTGTGAAACACACGAATATAGTTGCTTTCACACTTGGTGATATTCGTCGGATTATCGCATAACTGCGCACACAAGGTCTTGCACGCACACTCGCGACTGCCATTGCTCATATATATGATAGAAAAAAGACATGGGAAGCGAAGTAATCTATTCATTGTTCTGTGTGTTGTTATTGTACAGTCTCTGCCGCGATAAATCTAATCGCGCTCTTTACTGACCTTCTGTTTGCGACTAATGATAATAATCTCGTTTTAAAAATTTTGAAAATTATGGTTAGCTTTTCTGCAACACGGCACGTACTCGAAAACTAATAATTCATGTTTTTGGTTGTCTGCCATGTAAGAACAAATCAGAAATACAAACCTATTAATAAGAGCCTAATGCTGTTTTGTACAGGCTAGTAATATTATTTATTTATTTTCGCGAAACATGATATAACATCATGTTTCGCGATTAATTAAAGACAGTTAAATATTGAGTTTGTACACTGTATTTTAATTGTTATCAATGATGATTACGAATAATTTGGACTGATAACATATATCTTTCTTTATAATATATGAAAAAAATATTTATATATGCTATAGATTAAAATACTGAAGAGGGCCAATAATTAATTGAAACGTTTGTTCGTGACTTGGTCGCTTTAAATAAATTATATTATTAGCCTGAACAACAATATTAAGTTTTTATTGACCAATTTATATTTCTAATTTGCTCAAAAACTGTTACCCAGCTTTTTATTTTTTTTCAATTACGTCACCCTCATATAATTTATGTCCAGCTCTAAACATGTTACGAACGGTTAACAATTGGTTAACGAACATTACCTAGCTGATAAGTTTCTTACAATATACTTTCTAGCGTTTTTAACATATTTTCCTGAAGTTATGCTGGAGTAAACCACATGGGAAGAACCTGTATGGAAAAAGAAGTCGCAATTGTTACATAATTTCAGCTGGCCACGAAGGATCGCTTTAAACACACGTCAGAATAACATAACGCTACCGTTTATCAAAACATCAGAAATCCAGCGCGTTATTTCGCTAACGCAATTTATCCCTCAAATAATACTACGACTATTGTGCATTCCCTTGATTAACTTGACGTTATAGCGTGTAACACGCATCTCCACGCAAAACATGTCAACTCGACATGCAATTCGGGCATATTTCATATATTATTATTACAAAATTCAATCAAAATCACGTAATTCGCGGTATAAACAACAAAGTTGTTCAATGTAAATCAACGCGGTGTAGATAACAAAGGAGTGAGCAGCAGAATAGCATGAAGTAATTATATCAATTACGAATCTGTGTGTAGAAGAGATAATATAATAAATGACTGTTTCTCGCAACTTCTGTCCGCAATGACAGACAGTCTTCTTAGACTCGAGTAGATTATTACATTACCGATAAATTAACCGATAACTAGACGGTAGCTATTATTCATGGCATCTAATCAATTACGGTATAACTGTAGAACCGGCGATTCATTCGCTAATATTGCAATTTACTCGCTCGATGATTACAGCACACGTGTGCCGGACACACCTTGTATCAAATAATGCATGTTGTTACGTCCATAGTAATCAAGCTTAAACCATAAATAAAGTATCAATATGTAATTTCTTCTACATTATTTTAGAAGTTTACAAAACCGTATTTCCACTAACACATTAAGTACTACTCATAAACTTACTATTCATCGAACAAAATTACGTTTCTATATGTTTATTTTACTATCAATCATAGCAATAAATGTTAATTTGAGACGAAATTAAGATAGATACATATACACAATATTACAAATATAAAAAAATATTATTTCGTTATTTTTCTTACTAATGTTGTATTACTAATCTGTAATAACATAGGAGTTTCTCATTAAAGCCTTAATTTGAGAAAGTTTACAAGAAATTACGAGTTTAAGAGAAATTAAGAGTTTACAAGAAAAATGAATATTAAAAGTAGCATATCGACTCCAAGGAACACGTATAAGAAGTGTCAAGTGTAACTTTAGTTTTAAATACTTCAATTCTCTAGAGTTAATTTTTTCTAATTGCCCGAACAGTTAGATGACATTTCAATATTTATATGTAGTCAAGTTTCAATAAATTTTTCACAAATTCATTTTGCCCCTTTAATTCCGTGATGAAATCGGATCGGTAACACGATCGTGAGATCATTTAAATGGCCACTGCAAATGAGCGAGATAAGCATTTCATTCACAAAATTTCGATACACGTACATTGAAATATTAGAATATCACTTCGAGCAGCACTTCAGATACTATAGAAGTGTACTTCGCGTACATGGCAACTCAAATAAACACTTCGACAAAATAGCCAATTAAAATACAATACACATGACGCATACGTGAGGTACGTGCAAGCATTCGATTACGCATGTCTAGTCGCGTTTGCATTCGATCATGGACTTTGAAACTTCCTGAAATTTTTTGTCAAGAAATGTGGTAAAACAAATGAATATTGATAACGTATTTCTCTCTCTGCTTCTTAGTATCCTGTCGACAACACAATTATATTTGTATATGAATCACACGAAATACACGTACACATGTAAGTATACCGTTGGCTGGCTATGTATATATATATATATATATATATATATATATATATATATATATATATATATATATAAAATTTACCGCAGAGAGACGTTGCGTTCATTCCTTCTCCATATAAGGAACTGATAAGTAAAGCCATTAAACACGCCTTATGGACTATCTGACAATATCCGACGTTATACTTTGTTGTCTTATCGAGGAAAATCCAACGAAGAAAATGCAACATCTGCTTTCTATGTATTACATCGCTCAACTTGTAAGAATTGGCCGTTTCGGTTTAGAAAGAAAAGCTTTTATCAGAATTGAACAAAAGAATCAAGCCGTTGCCAATTAAAGAAAGTATTGTCGAGCATACGCGCTTCTTAATCACCGCGTCCACCTTTCACCGTCCTATCGTTTTATGATTCACACAGCATAAAAGCTGAGCACGGTGTGCTCGCACGGTGAGCTGTTCGGCGAAGTTGATTGATGTTATCCACGACGGAATAATATCGTCACGCGACGTCACGACTTGTTCCCCTTTCTAACGCATACATCATTACCACCCGCATCTTCATGCGATAAAAGCGTAACCGGCGCGCCTGCCGGCGACATCGTCTCTATGTAATTGGCCTGTAATTAAGGTGGGCGCGCCTGTTTTTACTGAATCCTCTGATGACCAAAAACATACTCGCTTCTGTTCCAAGAGTTCCTTAAATAGCGGTCTTTTCGTGAACTTTCGGCCATCATTTCGTCCCAGCTCTTCGATCGTAGTCGATTGCTCAAATAGAACGTCAAGTAACACGTGTGATTGTTCCTAATAATACGACGACTTTAAAAGACACTTATTATTGATAACGACGTAAATTTTATAGAAAAAAGTTAGCATTTTGTCGGTTTGTAAAGTCTTCAAGCATGGCATATCCCGATTATTATCGAACAATATTATCAAGCAAAAATGATCAACAACTTTAAATTTAATAGTCTCTTCAGTACACGCCATGACTGCACAATGAAATTGTATGAGGGCAACTAGCATGACGGCTGGAGCATCATGTGAAACCCGACAATAAAAACTAGTTTATGAAAAGTCCTCAGATCCGAAAGGGCGTAGTGCGGGACGTCATTGCGTCTCTTGGTAGAATCAGGTTAAAGGTTTTCGACTGCGGCAGTGTCTTATCGATTCTAAGAGTTTATGACAGAGCCGCAGCATGCCGGGATATATTAAGAACTTTCAAAGAAAAGAAAGAAAGAGATGACTTAAATTTGACTATTTAATTTTTTTTTTTCAGGGTGAAAGGTCATCCGGACAGTTCGAAGCATGACGAAATATTGGCTGAGCGTGATCCTTCTCAGGGTCGTTCTACCAGTCATCTTAGCCGGATGTGAGTACCATTCAGATGATTCCTCTCCTATTCAATCTTTTTCTTTTCTTTCGCTAATGTTACAAATATTTTATTCCAGCAATACCATTCTTTTACGGGTTCCCCCCATTTTTGTCACTACTTTTTCCACTACTTTTGTCGCCATAAAGATATTTTACTATTCTTTTATTTCGTTGTTTTATCTGTTATTAAGCTGCTACAAAATTATTTTATTACAAAAATTAATGTTTTTATTTTCACATAATGTTTATTTGGTGTGTGAGCTGCTATGAATCATCGGATATAACCGGAACGAAACAACAATATTAACCAATGCAAGTCGCCGTAATGTTTTACGTAATGGATATCTCCCAGTATCTTTGCCATAATAATGATAGTAAATATACCCGGTGATGTCATTGCCGTAACAGTCACATTCTGCAATCGTATAATGACCTTAGTTTGTTTTTTAACAAAAAGACCGACAAAACAAAATACAAAACAAAATACACAAAATAATGCTTTATCTACTTCGCAGCGAAACGACTGAGAAAAGCAAATAATGTTGAAAAATCCGACTTGGATTGACTGCTTATACTTCGCGTAATCATATTCAGGCTTATGCTAATCGACAGCGATACTAGATGAAATACATTCCACGAACTTCTTCTAAGATTGCGTGTTCGCTATTTATACTTCACATTCCATTCCGATGTTTTATTTAATTTATATAATGTTGATATTATAATTAATACATTTTATTCAACGTTCAGATATATTTCGAAATAACTGGTTTCAGTAACTTTATTATTTTATTTTTACTTTTATTTTTACTTTATTTATTTTTACTTTTCTAAAAACTATTGAAACTATTGAAGAGAGACCTATGAGATATATAACAAAATCACAAAAAAGCTCTGTTTTCGATTTTAATTTATACAAATAACATTTTAAATAATTTATATAACGTGCATAAATGTTTTTAAAAAATAACAGCATGTTAATAAATAGACTGAACGGTTTTACGTCTTACATTGATCGATCCACTATTGGTCGAATAATGCCGTCATTATTTATCAGTGCGTTATTAATTTGCCACATGTTGACTCAATCACAATATATCACTGTACTATCATTATCCTGCTTGTATAACGCGTATTATTCGATTATTTCCGTTTTTCGTAGAATCTGATTAACGATCAATTCCGTTTATTATTTCCAGCAATTTGATATTCTACACCTATTAGCAGCAATAACATTCGTACTAAACTATAAACACTTTTTGCTTGTGATTTGTTAACAATGTCGTGAACAACATAAAATACGCCAGACAGATATACACAATAGAATACACTAGAAACAGACGTACACAATAGAGGAATGTACTTTCATAAATTCTAAGTCGACACTACGGAAACGTGTTCACACTGTCTCGAGGAGTGTTCTAATTTTAAAGGGCGGGTGCTCAAACTCGTGTGTATCCGTATCACACGAACCAAATTAGCTACTGACTTTATCTAAATATTTAATCGCGTGTATGTGCGTATGAGAGTTCTATTACCAAAAAGCTTCTTACAAAATTTGTACTCTAAATTGTATCTGTCAGGATAAATTGATCTCTTGAATAGTGCAATAAATTTTATAAACTTATTGCAATATTTTATAAACAGTCTTTCTTTGTCTATGAAATAAAGTATAGAAAGTAGATAATGAAAGTATAATTCCGAAAATGTGGAAATTTTTATACTAAGTTACTTATAATAAAAATTATATTTTAGGATTTTTTTATGTTCAATTTAATTAGGATCACGTTTTTCATATGTTAAGAAATATAAACATAACAATATTTTTAAAAATGTTAAGAAACATAAGTATATCGCCATTTTCAAACAAACGTATAATATTTTTAAGAGCATAATGAATTGAGCCAACTTAATAATTAACTACATCAGTTTCGTGTGGCATAAAAATACCCAAAGAACATAACGAAAGCTTCGTGCGTGCGACGTTCTTATTTCCGGAGTCAATTTCGTGATCGTGGAATCTTCTAGGGTTAGCCCAAACTTGTGACCTCATTCGCAAAAAAGAAAGAAGACATATATGTCCATGACGAAATTAATATTCGCCATACACACGGATGTGGTACTGTAATGCGGATAATTATTATCTTATCGCTTTCGTTTCTCGCAGATTACAATCGACAAATCGGTTTTGTTGCTACAGGACAAAAGAATCAATAAATAAATTTCATAATCAATAAATAATTAGCTCATAATCGGCTGTAATTATCACAATAGTGAAATAGGGAGACTTTGCAGTAATTTAACAATGTAGCTTGTAACCGACTTCACTTGGCAGCGACACAATATCCTTATTTATGTCTGTTAGATAAATATAACACGGACCACGAATAGAGTAAGTTACTGTCTGCAGCAAACAAGAATAATACAATACTTACGTGAATATTTCTAGAAGTTCAAAGAACCCTTCTAACTCGCTATAGCAAATCTCAACTGGCAGCCAAACAACCATGCTCGCTCGTGAAATATTTGCAACACTGTGTGACGCGATAGTAATTATCATCAGTAGACTAAACTGGTTACAACAGTTCGCATTAATTATCTATTCATGTTTTTCCCGAGCAGTACCATATACCGGATGATGATTTAATGTTTGCATCAACAAAGTTTGCATCTACCTTGGAAGTATCAACGACTTTTTTAACATTGACAAGTCGAATATAAAAATGCATAGTATTTAACATTCTATATAATAATAATCTAATAGGTCAAAACACTGTTGAAATAGATATAAACTAATAATAAAAAGCGTAAAGGTTGCGATAAAACACTCGCAGAAGTTGAAATGTCATTTCTCGGTACGTGTCGTTAGTAACTACGTGCTGAGTAATTTCCCCACCCTCATAAATGACCTTTCCACTAACGTGCAAATGATTGTCACACCGCGTTGCCATCTAAAGCTACATATTTATGCGCCGTCACGCTGTTCCCCTAATAGGTCTCCCGAATAAAATTCTGGAAGCGAAAATGGAGTAAGTCGCTCAACAATCGAAAGATAGATAAATGAGATAGCACTAGTTCTGTCGAAAGATCTGAGTATTTTTATTGCGATTTATAAAGAACTTACTTGATTTTATTGGTATAACAATCACTATATTACATAAATATACGTAACAAGTTATGCAGCATTTATATTGGATTATGCAATAAGTTCGGACGTTGCAGATGAAGTGAAATGAAAGATTGTATTTTCATGTCGATATAATTTTATGAAATTATGTATGCGCCATTTTAATCTACGATCTTCTGCCATCCTTCGCACATATTGTTTCACAAAATTAACACAAACGACGAAAAAACATAATCGCTTTACTTTACCTAAAAATTCCAGAATTATTAAACAAACTATACAATTATGGAAAACATAACGCGAATTTCGAACTCACAGGTACAATATGGCGACCAGTGGGATTGTCGACAATTTATCTGGGATTGATGCTGTATTCTCCGATGATACCGATACCAATGCGTGGAGCTATGCCGCAACACACCAGGACATATATGAAAATTTGCATTTGCTTAGCCTTCCTTATAGCCATAGCTCAGATCACCTTCCACATCGTACTCCTATCATTACAGCCCTACGGATACTTTCTTCAAAATTGTAAGCAAACCTCTAACAAAAACATTATATTAAATATTATCATTAAATATTATCATTATTATTTTATTATCATTAAAAGTCTCCAGAAGAGTTAATCTTATATAATTCTTTTAAACATTATATGTGTGTATATATATATTATATGTCATATATTATGTATCATTATTTATGTGTGTGTGTGTGTGTGTATGTATGTGTATGTATATATATATATATATATATATATATATATACATACATACATACATACAATGATGTTTAAAAGAATATATATATATATATATGTATATATTTATTTATTTATAATATTTATATACATTGTGTAATATTCTGGAGAATTAGATATGTTATCGGATTAAAAATCATATAGCATGTAAAATTTAAATATGGAAGCTATATATAAAGAGAACCATCTTTAATCATTATATTAATGTATTTTCAGGCGAATTTATAGAGAAAATGTTCCGACATATAGGTTTTGTCAGATTAGATAGCGCATCCGTCTGGGAAGTTTTTTATTGGCTAACGCCGGAATTCATAGTTTTACCAACTGTGATCGCGATGTATCTTATATGTAATGCCCTTATGGTGAGACAAGATAGCGACGATATTATATCTCTTCGTCAAGAAACTTATTCTGAGCAAAAGAAGACGGAGGACAAAACCACTATGGTAATTACATTTTTGTACAAGTACTTCTCACCTAAAGGATAGTATAAAGATACAATAAGAGAATACATGGAGAAAACTTTATAATAAATATTACTATAGAATTTTGATAAACATTCTGTAGTACTCGATCCTTTCATTTCATATATATTACTCATATTTTAGAAGCTGAAATATGTTATTAAAACATTTGCTATATTTCTAACGAAATTTGCTATATTTCTTAACAAGATAGACCTTACTGACAATTAATTCTTGCACTACTATAAATATACATTGAAAAAGAAGATTGGATAAAACGAACCAAATTTTTAGGTTGAACCAGTTTAGTCGCATATAACAATCCTCTAACAACCAAGTCAAACTGAGTAAAAATTAAGTCTGTTCAACAATCTGACGTAGAAATTTCAACTAAAAAATCTAACCAAGAATATAAGATTAATTGTTAGCTGAAATATAGTTATATGGATGTTATAAATTTTCTTTTAATTAACAAAAATTTCTTATTTGTTACTACATTTGACAACTTATTTGATTACCATTACTTTTCAAATCAATATCATGATTATTCAATTTTGTTAAATACTTTGTTTGATACAAATAAGAAATTGTCAGAACATAAAAATTAAGGCAATTAGTTTACCATATACAAAAACTTGAGTTTGCTCAACTTGATTCTAATTCTTTCGCGATCGATCCTTTTTTATAGTATACTAAAATTGAAAAAAATTTATATGAAAGAAAACTATAATATTCTCTCCGTGTAAAATCGCTATCCTTTAAAAACAATATTTATGCAACGTTTAAATGAGACTGTCGCTGAATAAATGAGACACGTGATAACAAAATTTCACACTTGATAACGCATGCCACGAGGAAAATCGATATCGCGCCAGATAACTTATGCCCACGTACATTCACGTTCAGATAATCAACTTCCTGGGACGCATCGGTACCTACGTCGTTCTAGCGTCATTGTGCTGCACCGCGGCCTTGAAGCCATCGATAGAGGCAGCTTTCTACTTCCTGGTGTTTCTAGGCGCAGCTACATGGTGGGCTTGCAACAGGGAACTGCGAAAAAATTTCGCGATAATTTGCAGGATTATCATGGTTGTTGTGAGCCTTCACATCATTGCGTTGCTTGCCTACCAGAACCAATGGCCACAAGAGTTTATCCCTATCGACAGTCCGTGGTCACGTTACCTGGCGTTAACTGCAGTTTATCACACCAATTGCAGTCATCCACGATACATAGAATATACGAGTGATGCCGATTGGTTGATCTACGGTTACGCTTTGAGACTGTTTTGGCTGTACTACGTTCTGTCATTGCAATCCCAGTTTCTCATGAAACAACCGGTAAGTTTACACATTTATCTATCTGATAAGAGTTACGATATTGTAAGAATTGACTATTCCTTCCAATCGGTATAGCTGTTTACTAAGGAGAAATTAGGATAGTGTATATAAGAACATTGCTTAGATAATAATACGGATTGTAATGTTCTTGATATATTATGCTTCTTCGTTACCTAGAATTCTTAGAATTGAAGCAGTACCTTCAATTTTCACGTTACGTTGGAATTGTTCAGATTGCTGTATTATTAACGCGATTGCTCTGTTCTCATATTAGAGAAATATTCGGATACGAATCATTTCGATGAAAGGAGCCACTGTATTACTCTAGAGTGAGGTGAGGATTTGGCACTGAGAATTTGGCTGACTAGTGACATTTAATTATTATAGCAAAATAGGAAAATAAGACTAAATATTTACATAAACCTTGTAGTAGGCGCGATTATCGTATTAAACCTTATTAGAACTAGTGTATTGAATTGTACTTCCACTAAAGCTTCTCCTGGAACCTGGGCATATTTTACAATTTAGAAGCCTTCGCTATCTCAGCGCTATACGTTATTTGCCTGTTTACATGTACCGTAATTAACTCACTTATAAATAAGAAGTTATTAACATTAACACTGCAAGTGTAATAACTGAACGCCTAACAAGACTTTCGCACTAACTCAAATGTAAAAGTGCTCCCTTGTATTCAGACGTGTTAAATGGATTGTAAAAATTGGATCGCCAAATACTGAACCGTTTATCTTTCTTTTCAAGATTATAGAGATAATATCTATACAATGATAATTTATTTTACAATTAGTTTACGAACGGATACAAAAAATGAACAAAGTAGATGAAAGAAGTTATTTCGTTATTTCGAAATTTTTCTAATAATGTAATTTTCTCGGCGGTTTTGTCGATACCAATTGTGGAGAACTTTGTTGAAAAATATGTTGCTTTTACTAACAAGGCGTTGCAGGCGAAGAGAGCGAAACGATTAAGCGGCAAACTGGAGAACTTGGACACTCCGTTGTCAAGACATGTGTCCATCAGACGCAGGACACCTTCTCAAAGATGGCAATCGGCGCGACGTAAGGCTCGCGTAAGGATCTGCTTCACAAGAGCCGACTCGACATGCAAATAATATTCTCACATGTTTGTGATCACGCAACTTCTCCTCTTGTCAGCTATATTTTATTTCAGATATCTCGCTGATACACACAATACAACACTGGATGCTAATTTCTAATTATTCAATTGCTCGTTTCACTAACTTCTCGACATCTTTTCAAACTCACTCAAATTGTTAGATATTTATATATTCGACACTTTCATTACTTGAAATTATTCGTTTATTTAATTTTATTCGTTACTTATTATTCGTTCTTTTAATTTTACTTTTTTTATTAATTTCTTAATTTTAATTTTAATTTTTAATTACAACATTTCTACTTTTCTAGTATTTTTAATCTCTTAGATATGCTTGAATACTTCCTGATTGTTACAATATTTATCGTGATGTTTCTTTATTAATTATCTATAGTAATTTATTTGCAAGTTTCCTCAAGATTTTGTGGAATATAACATTGCACTTACAAATTCGAGAAGTTATTGACATTAACCACACAGCTTAATTTATCGATAATTTCTGACTAAACGGTTCCCTCGGATATTGTTTGTAAGAAAAAAAACTGTTTGGTCTATTGTAAGATGCTACCCGTATTCTTATTTGCTATCGCCTTACAGATGTGCTGTTGTTGTTTAATGCTGAGCAAACCCTTTTTCCGTTTGGATGCCGCTATGTTTAGTTTGCCATTGTTTTAGAAGCCGCTCTTAAGTCGGTCATCGACAATACCTGTATCCGACGAGCGAGTGCCTGTACGTATACTGATTGAATATGCACGCACAATTAATCATTAACTTATTAACAATATATTCTTCTTGTTACTCTCTTATCAACGCATATAAAGCGGCTCGAGTTTTTATTCGAGCAAATGACTGGATATCCGACAGGCATTTGCACGAATTGATCTCGGATAAGCTTCACGTACGCAATCATTCTTAATGAGACTTTAGCAAACTTTAATAAACTCTGGTGAAGGTAAATGCACGCTATTTCGTATATTTTGCATGAGTTTGTCATTATTGGCAAAGCAAAATTTTTAAGGAAATGTAAATTTAGTATAAATTATATTAGTAATAAAGTTTACGGAACAAAATAGTATTATAATTACTATTAAGGTATACTCAAAAAATACAGCGTTGTATTTTTTGTACAGCTCTTGCGATTTGGGTCAGGAAGGGCGGGGCTTCTCCAAGACTCTACTGGGAGCGTCATCGTTCAGGATGGTCACCAGGAAGACAGCGCGCAAATGCAGAGCCTCAGTGAAGGTAATGGCGCAAATATAAAGATGTACGATAACTTTTATACATAAATGAGTGAATATAATGATTGATCAATGATATTACTAATTAGGAGCTCCTAATGAGACACCAGGTATTGTCGAGCAAATAATCATGGCGGTGTACTCTATCTTCCAATTAATAGTAAACTCATCGTATCTTGCTACAAATATAATTATGATGGTAAGTATCACAAGATAAGGATACTACAAGCAATAAATTGTGTGTGTGTGTGAAAGGAAATGATAAAATCATCATAAATAATTCGTTATCTCAGCTTTTACTTTTCTTATTTTGTATTTTTGTATAATCTCTCTTTTCATAATCTTTATTTATATTAATAATTTTTCGTAATTTTCTAGACATGGAGTATAATGTATCATAGTTGGGCAACATTCGTCCTGCTGCTCTGGGCATTGATTTTATGGATGGTTCCCAATAAACGTGCTTCCATGATGAAGTGTTCACCCTTCATCGTATTTTATGCCACTCTCTTACTTCTCGGACAATATGTTTATAGTATGGACTTGAATGATCAAGAGTTGCCACAAGAAGTAAACGGCGTCAATATTTCCGAGATCGGTTTTATCAAAGCCGATAAACTCAGCCGCTGGCATTTAATAGTTAAGGTGCCTTGACATCTTGTGTACTTTCTTTATTTAAATAGCGAGATTTATTTCTATACACAAGCAAAAAATCATTGATAAGACATTATTTTAAGAATACTCAATCGTGTATAACGTTTTTTAATATGTGATTTTGAACATTGTATATATCAACATTATTATATGAGTAACTTCGATACTTCAAAATTTTTAAAACATTTTTGCAATATTCAAAAAGATTACATTGTGCATTAATATCTTTGAAATAATTTTAAAATATCACGCAAAAACGTTCAAGAAATACACATGAAATCAATATTTTAAGATACTGATCTAATATTCTTTGTTATATCTTAATATTCTTTATTGAGTAAATAGCACTCTTCCATTGAGAGCATTGCTTCATTTTCAATTTTTTCTCACATTTACAGTGTCTGTTTATATCGATGTTTTGGATTACTATGAGACAATATATGGCAGAACGGAAGCAACAGCAACGATCTTCTGCATTAAGGGACATGGTAGCCCCGCTACACGTGTCTGTCTCAACTGCTACAACTGCTATGAGTCACGAAACGCCCGAGATCAAAAGTGAATTTATGAAAGAATTCGGTATTCAATTACGGAATTCACTAACGAAGTTCTGGATCGCTGTGGTAGCAATCACGTTGTTCATCTGCGGCATTATGGGCGAACGTATGACGGTCTTCAGAATTGTCTATATGTCATTGTTCCTCTTCTTTGTCATTACATTCCAGGTAACGTATACAAATGTTGATTTCCAAAGTTTATTAACGTATTAATGGCCAAGTCGCGTTTCAGGTTTCATGGGTAGTATGGAGAAGGATGATGTACGCATTCTGGTTAACTTTAATTGGATATTCCATCATAATGCTGATCCTTGTGTACACCTACCAATTTGAAAATTTCCCGACATATTGGGATTATCTTGGAATAGATCAGGACCTGTGAGTAATGATCGCTCAATCATACGGTTCCGTTTGTTAATTATACGGATTTTCCGCGGTGAGTATACCCACCTTACTGCCGTTTCAGACAAATGGATATTGGATTGGAGACTTACGAAACCAAAGATTTATTCGTTCGTTTGCTGACGCCGACATTCTTCGTTATCATCACCGTAATTCAAATTCATTATTTCCACAATGGCTTCCTTCAAGTCACCAATATCGACAGAGTAGAGTAAGTATGAAAACAATTGTATTGAAATGTGTGATAATAACGGTGTTGAAAAGTATCTCAATCAATTTTAGGCCTGGAAATGCATATAGACGCTCTAGCTTGGGTCATTCACCTAGTTACAACATTGCTGCATCTTCGCCGGCTGAT
Source organism: Odontomachus brunneus (assembly GCF_010583005.1). NCBI lineage: Eukaryota > Metazoa > Arthropoda > Insecta > Hymenoptera > Formicidae > Odontomachus > Odontomachus brunneus. The sequence continues at coordinate 421,009 of NW_022639578.1, read as the reverse complement.
GTCACGCTCATAGAAGACGAAGGATATACGATATATACGTTGAAGCAATTAAAGCGTATGATTTTTACTTATTTAATTATGCAAATTGACCTAGAGAGACATATTTCGCCATATTGTTTAGTGACTAGTATAAGTACGCAAAAATGCGTTCTCATACAATAAGAATTTTTTCAGTATATAATAAAAGCCATCTTATGCTACAAAAATTGCGGCAATATTGCAGCTATTTTCCGATGCTATGCTATAATTGTTACTTATTTTGCCAGGAAGAACATTAATAAAATTAAGAAAATGAATACGTATTAATACAATTAATACGGAATTATTGAAGTAAATCTTTCGATTAAAATTATGATGTAATAACAAGATATTTTTTGAAAACTTCAAATTCCCCTTAGAACTTAAATATATTTTAAATACGTTGTACTGTTACAAGCATCACAAATGATATATTAAATGTTTATATACTATATTTGCTTCTCTGTTTATCTGGGGGGACAATTATCGTTTTAATATTATTGTTATCAGATATTGTTATCAGATACCTTCAATATTGTTTACAGATATGTCAAAATTAGAAAGAATTGCGTTGTGGCGGAGAATAAAACAACATATTATAAATTTTTATAATTACACTTGGCTCTTCTTCGAAATTCATGTGCAGAAAATTATTTTTATTTCATTCGTTCTTCTGTGTATCTACGATGTAAGTAAAATTATCATAATTTGTTTTATACAATTTCGAGAGATTCAAGATAAACTATATAAATTTGTTTTAGGTCTGCGCGATAAATTTCTTTTTCATCGCTGCCATAGTCATAATAATAAATTTCAACAGAAATATTCAAACAACAGCAATTAATGTGATGGCTGCAATTATATCACTTCTTATGGTCACTAAAATGTTGTACCAAATTAAGTACATTAATCACGAAAATTGGAATGTTAATTGCACGGTAAGATATATATATATATACACACACACATGTGTATGTATGTATAAAATGTATAGAATAGAAAGCAACGCCGTTATTTAAATATCACTTTGTGGCATAAGAATTTCTTTTATTGTACCAATGTATTATTCAAAATAATTTCAGACTGCCATGGACGAAGAACATCAACAATATTCAAACATCACTGTCTACAATATAGCCGAGTGGTTTGGAATGAAAAAAGCTGAGACGGCTGAACTTCCAAAATTATTGGCAGGTTATATCGGCATCGTCACCGTGACAACCTGCAGGAAAATAATTAGGGTCCGTCAATTATTTTATCGCCTTCATAAAGAAGAGCCGTTGGACACTCCTCAAGTGATGTTTCCAGCTATCACCAGAATAGATGCCGACAAAGGAATATCAGAGTGCTTGAAGTTCCTCTTCAACTATGGTTTCTATAAATTCGGCCTTGAAATATGCCTCATTGGCATCGTCGCATTGATTGGCACCAGGCTGGACTTTTATTCAGTTTTATACTGTATATGGCTGTTATTGTTCTTCTCGTTAAAAAGAAAAACTGTGGCGCGACTCTGGCCATGCTTTAAATATTCCACTATAATTCTTCTACCTGTTCAGTACGCTATTGTTGTGGCTCCACCATCATGGCTTTGTATAGGTAAAGTGACGCCTCAATATAAATACTCTCATGTTGGGAGAAATAAATAATAAGTGGGTTTCTTCGATCTTGTTTCAGAATATCCATGGGGCACAACCGAAGTAATGAGGAGATTGCAAGAATGGATGTTCCTTCCTGACCCAGATTATCCACCGAATCCCAAAAAATTGATTTGTAAGTTCCACGCCTTATGTCTAACAAAAAAAGACTTCATCTAATATTTTTTAGTACATCTTTCTCTTCATTTTGCATTCAGGTGACTTTATTTTATTAATGATGATCGTGCGACAAAGTCTGATCTTCAATATCGAACAGCAGAATTTGCAATCTAACACAGATTTCGCAGCTGGCCACAATTATTCTGTTTTTAAAGATATGGAGAAACCGAATTTTGTGAATCCTGTGAAAGATTATGTATCGCAAATTCACTCTTGGTTGGACGTAATCAAACGTGGTGGCATGATGAGTCTCATGTGGTTGACATTATCGATCATGTTTTTAGCCGGAACAGAAAGAACGAATATTTTCTCACTTGGCTACCTCATAGGAGCATTCTTATTCCTTTGGCAAGGAAGTGATTTTTATTTGAGACCAATCGGAACTATTTTGAAATGGTGGAACATACTAATTGGATACACCGTCATTGTAATTTTCGCAAAAGCTTTACTTCAAGGTGTAGGTTGTGTCCTCATCAAAGATGTAAGCTTCTTTTAATAATTAACTTATCCTTATTAGTAAAATAATGAAATATAAATTATAATATATAACATTATATAATTTTGAAATATATAACAATTGCTGAATTGTTTCTGTAATACTAGCTCGAACATTCAGTATGTTCGCTAATACAATTGCTGGGCATCGCGTGTCTAAAGAAATTCAAGAGTTCCTCGAGTGGCATACTGGATCCCATGGAGTGTGATGTCCCCCGTGAAAATATCGGCATGGTCTGGGATGGGCTATGCTTTGGTTTCCTTTTGATACAGAAACGTCTCTTCAAAAGTTATTATTTCTTCCACATAGTAGACGAGACGAAAGCCATGAAGATTCTAGCATCCCGCGGTGCCGAGCTACACGAAGAACTACATCAGAAGCGCATAGAAGTTCAAGAGAGCGTAGAGAAAGCTGTCTTAGAAAAACTCAAGTTCAAGATGGATAAGATCAAGGCCAATCAGCAAAAGATACAGGGACCATCCTACAGAGAACCCCAGACTCACAAAGTCGGTAAGACATTTATCTTAAAGATATGCATTCCATGTCTCATATAATAATACTGAACAAACTATATTTTATCAAAGACACCTTGAAAAAGATTTAAATTTTTTCCTCCAATAAATGATTACAAGGTTTAACCTAGGTCATGAAGCACTTTGAATTAGCCACCGACTGGATATCATTTTCCCTTGAAAAGGAAGTCCAAAGTTCAACTTCTTTCCTAGTAATTAGTAATCTATGGATCTTATAGTCTAATACAACGTCCTCGTCTCCATACCACCATGTCTCAACATAACAACTCGCAATTCTCAACATCCCTGTCACTCCACTGTCACCACGTGGGATATCTCTGCAATCATTCAACACACAATCATTCTTCTCACGTAACACCCAATATATCTCACGACACACGTAACACCCAATATATCTATATCTTTAATGCGTCGAGAAGAAGGACAGGCGCCGCTGGCAAGGACCTCCAGTGTGAGCTCATGCGTTTCCTCTGGCCACACACCGCCGCAAGGATATCAGACACCTTTGGACGAGGACGACGACGAGCCGCCTCCGTTGACGCCACGGGCGGCATCCTTGTTACAAGCACCCACGCCGAATTCCGCCGTCATGACGGTCAGTCTCGAGGGCTACCTCGAGCCCACTCGTATCTCGTTCGGCTCGCCGCCCAGTAGCGAACTAAATCCCCGGGGACCGTCGCCAGACGAGACGTTCCCGGTGTTCTCGCCACCGCCGTACGATCGGGGCCCAACCGATCGATCCTTGGCATCCTCCACGAGACATCGGCGTCAGTCCAGCTTCATTGGGCCGCCGTGGATGAACGGGCTGCACACTCCGCGCCAATCCATCATCTCGACGAACTCTCGCTCCCCGTATTCGCATCACACGTGTAATCACTCATCACCAACATGATCCTCGTCGTCCGTACGCTACGGTGTCCTGTACATACGCTTCCTCACGCCTATGTATCTGAATCCTTCACGATATATCACTTTACATCGTTGTCCAATATTTGTCTCGTCTTCTTAGAAGCGATGGTGTCGTTGGCTGTTTTTTCTTGGATCGTGGAATATACTGTATGATACCTATGACCAAAGTTATGATGCGGGAGATATCTCTGTACATAAGCATTTGTATTAGTAGAGTGATTTGTTCGTGCATACTTGTAGGACGATCGATAGAAACGACGCAAAACGCTTTTGTTCCGTATATTTATATTGTCAGAATCTCTATTCTTTTATTTCTATTTCGCAATCATTCGCTTCTGCTCGTGATCATTCCATTATTCTTCATATATTTTTTCTTATTGTTATTATTCACACATTGCAAATATTATCATCTCATGTTTCCTGAATCTTAATATCTTCATAGATTAAATTCATGATGTAGCCAAAATCCCCAAAACATAAATGACATTTTCTTATAAATTCATTGATAGATTATTATCTCTCTCAATAATCCAGACAATGGTAAAATCGAACAATCCAGTCGCGAGCTATGTAATATAAGTGCAACGTGTAATATATCATATGCTCTATATCGATATTGCCATTTGTTTAGCTTGTGTCTTTATTTTATTTTTTATGTCTTTTTATTAGATGAACTCTATCCAAGAACACGGCCATTGTACAGAATTCGTTCGCCGAAGACGAATAAAGAGGGTAAATGTATATTTTTTACAGCTGCCTGGACATTACCCCAACAATCAATTTTCCTATGCTAATCCCAAATCTAAAAATTAGTTTAATTTGTATATAAAATATATACGATGTAATATAAAATTTTAGTTGTATACATACACATAGCTCCACAAAATAGATGTTATATCGATAAATTACATAGTTACTTATTGATCGATATGTATACATGTATATATTTGTGCATTTATAATAGTGGGGTCATATTCATGATTGTCTCTCTCAAAATTTCATAAAATAATCGAGAACTGCTCAAACCCTTTGCACTATTTTCTAACTATCATCACCGTGCATGGCTTTCTCTTATGTAGCATATAAAAGTTACGACATATTAAAAACTATATAAATAATTCTTTCACAACTAGCCATCAGATCAGGTGACTACTACATGTTTGACGATCTGGACGACGATGATGTCACCGATTTACTTCCCGAAAGCGAGAGTGAGAGGAAAGAGAAGAAACTTCCCCATGAGAAGGACCAATTGAGAAGGAGAATGACTGTCTCCGAGGTATGTAAAATCAAGAAACAAATGTCTTTCTTGAATCACTTATTATTGTGATTTTTCAAGGATATGAAATTTGAGTGTGACTATGTTATGAGATTTCTTGAATGAAAAGATTTCTTTTGTTAAGTTTTACTAATCCTCCCAATCAAGATACGGTTTACCGAGGCTGCCAAATAAGAAAAATCCAACTTTAATGATTCATGTATTCACCCGTGTACGTGCATCTTTTTTTACATTTATTATATTTATGCAGAAAGGGAGATTCTACTTAACAACAGGTCTACTAAAGGATATTTTGAAAGTTTCTCGAAAAGATACCTCGAGTAGACCACTATGAGCTCGACCGATTGATCTCTTCGTGTGATGATTGCAACCAAAATTTTTTTCATGCGTGCTGTTGAGACTGTCATGTCTTTTTTCGCTATCAAACCCTTCTTTTCTTCTCCTCTCCCTCTTTCTCTATGAGAAGAAGACGTACCTCTTCTGGTCAACGACGCACGAAATCGATCTACGGACGATGATTTGAGAAAACTGACGCGTAAGTCTCCTTGCAGTTGATGAGCACGCTGATTAAAACAGACATTGAGATTGCGACGCACGTCGCCATGTATGGAGGGACCGAAAAAGATGCCCTGAAACTTCGACGTAGGAGCGTACCTTTGACACGGAAGAAATCGTCCATGTCTTATCTGAGCGCGCGCTCCGAGACCGACACTGCCATGGCAACCGATGTGAGACATTCCTTTCCCTTTAAAAGGCTGCATGACATCGCTGCAGGCACTAATCAGCCTATACTCGTCACCTTTTACCCTTGTCTTTAACGTTGTCTCAGAAGAGCTATCCAGCAAACAGACGCCAAATATCTCTGTCGATATATAATATGCGGTTGACCCTTCTAATAAGGGAGATTCAATTTTAGGTCCTACAACGTTTTATTTATTTAGCGACAATTGAATTAGAAAATTCTCAATTCTTGATTGTAATTTTGCACTTATTTCGGCAAATGCTTTTTTGTTTTTCCTTTCGTTAGCTCCCTGTTAGGGATAAATCAACTGCAGATTACCTCATGTCAATATTATTATTCAGTTGTTCACTGTTGCTTTCTATGGAATGTCTTGTATGACTTTTATGTTATATTATTCTCCTTGTCGCACATATGTATTAATGTTTTCTCGATTCAGAAATATTGTTTATTGTTCGTCTTAACGATAAAGCTATCCATTTTATTTCCTATTTGCGTCTGAAATTTATAAAATGAAAACGTAAAATTATTGTATTTCTATTATTTCTTTCAATAACTCTATCTTTTTTCTCTGATCTTTTCAATATTATATTTTTTAAATATATAATATATATTTCTTAACATATAATATTTCCGATGTTTTTTACTTATATTTCATATATCTTTGTTAAATATAATGTAATATAACACATAACACGTAGTACAAAGCAACTATAACTGCAGCTCGTATTTCGACAGTAATAACATCTGGACTTTCTCATATTTATTACTACGCTTTTTTTCAATGATATTTTTTTCTTCTCTCTTTAACTTTCAGCTTCGTAGAAGCAGTGGTTGGAAGCAATTTTCTCTCGTCTTTATCACCTTTATATTGTTTAACGCCTCGTACTTAATTTCTATATTGTAGTCGCACAATTATGGTGAAGAACTCGTCGTATTGGTCTATGCAAATTTCGTACAAAGTACGAAATGTTTTTCGAAGTTCAGCTTACTTTTCTTCACATTTTTTTTATATCAATTGTAGTTCTTGTAATTACACGCTTATTGTATATAACAAAAAAAGTATATGTACTTAATTTCTAAGTACATACACATATATGTATACATATATATACATATATATAACGAATACTAAATAATTAATTGTAAACATTTAAATCTTGATTATGATTAAATACTGTCGACATAGATAATGCAAATAATTATTTCAAATGAAAATTATAAGATATTTTAAACAAATAATAAAATATTTTAAAACTGTATCAAGTAAAAAATTGCTTGAATTTAATAATACTTTAAAGATCTTAAAAGAATGTATAATTCTAAATTTGTACATAAATATAATGATTAATTGAATATTGCGCGATGCACTTTATATGCATCTTCGCATTTTTCTCGACAGATTTGATTATTTTCAAGCTCAGTAATAACAAGTAATAATTGAAACATTATGTCACACACACATATATATATATATATATATATATATATATATATATGTTTTTCTTACAATATATATAACTTAACTATAAAATTAATCAGGGCCCAGATCGGACAAGTCTCACCTCAGTGGAAATGGAAACGGAAGAAAAAGATATGTCAGGAGCAGACTCGGCTAAAACACCCGAACCTTCGGATATTGAAGAAGAAGAAAAAGAAGAGAAAGAAAAATCCCAAGACAAGAAAAGTGACGAAGAAAAAGGAGACCAGAAAAAAGTTTCAATCTTTACGTACCTCAAGTTTCTTTTGGCAGTGATCAACAGCACCCTAATTTCGATGACAAAGTATCTAAATCGATTTTCCCACGATTATAGATACATTCGCAAAGTTTTAATGAAAGAGAAGACAAATTTAAAGGTATAAATCATAATTTAGATAAATTTAGAAAAATACACGTATATACAATTAAAATCACGTAACAAGACTTTAATATTGATAATTACTGTGTTTAGGCAAAACCCGATTTTAGAATGGGATTACGATTAGGAATTAATCAAATGTGGCAGCCTTTGATGCAAGAACGGTAAGTTAATTCCCACAAATCATTATATATTATAAGATTAGAATGCATTATTTATTTATGAAGATTGAAGAACTCTGCATATTAGTTATTATTATAACAATTCTACAAAAAATTTTTATCTCTAGGAAATTTTATATTATGTTATTTAATCATAAAAAAACCGCTTTAACATGGATATTAATTAGTCTCACGCTGTTTCACTAGCTTCTCAAACGTTAGCTTGTAAATATGTAGTTGTATAAATTATCTATAATTATGTTACCGCTTTCTGCATAAATATTTGTGCAAACAGATATATTAAAATCAACTTTAATAAGACGCCGACTTCTTGTGAATATATTGCATAACGTAACATTTTTTATCTCAATTATATTCTTTTTCATCTTCTTAATTTTTATCTTCTTTACTGCACATAATATATTTATTATTAGAATTGAACTCCTAAAAATATTTCCTACTTATAAATGACTTGTCAAAGCTCTGTAATTATATAATAACAAATTTATCGTAAAATAGATAAGTTATGCGGTAAAGAGTTAATTCTGTGTTATTTCATGTTGCAAAGTATATTTCAAAATTAGTTGGCGTCAGAAAACACATATAGCTCGTGCTCCCCTTCTATATTCTCTCCATTAGATTATAAATTAGTAAAAAGTCTAGTACCGGTATTTAGAGAATATGTAAGTATAAGAAGCAGTGTATGCAGATTTAGTAATTTTAAAATGAAAAGAAAGAAAGTACGTAGGTGCTAGTAGTAAATGTGCTCGCTGTAACAGATCGACTGAAAATAACGGGGCGGAGGAAACGTACGATCCTGGCGAAGGTCCAAGCCAGCCACATCCACAAGAAAAAAGGTAAGAGCTTCCATTTCACTTTTGAAGAAAGCTCTAATATAGTTTACCATGCACTACTAGATATAAATGTTTTTTCTGTTGCAACAAATTAATGTTAATTCCAATGAAAAGTTCTCACGTTCTACACTCACATTCTACACTCACGTTCTATCTCTATAATTTCATTCCTACCTTATTAAATTATTTTTTTAGGCATATATATATATATATATATATATATATATATATATATATATATATATATATATATATATACACAAACTGCGTCACAACATGTACTAATTCATGCATAGATAGAACTCATTAAATTCACAAAAAAGCTTTTCATCATTTTGCAATCAATCACGTTAAATATTGAAATATTACGATACGACAGGATGAATTATGTAGAACAATTTGAAAAAACATATCTTTTCAGACTGCTCTATAGAACTTATTCTACCGTGCACGTGTGCTAAGATTCGCTAATTTTCTTTAATTAATATTTATCTCAACTATGAATATATTTCAATTATTGTCGTAGTCGATTACAAAATGGTAAAAAACTTTATGTTCGATTTGATGAACTCTATCTGTGCACACAAGCATATGTATTGTATCAGACATTTTGTATTATAAGAAAAGGAATATGTGTGCGTGTGTGCGTATCTGAATAATTTTATAATTGTTCTTAATAATTTTTTCAAACTGCTACGTTAGTGATAACTTTCCTTATTTTTAATAAGAAAGGCAATATATGACTCGCATTTCAAAATCGAAAGATTGAGCAAAATTTGAGGAATATTTCAAAATACTGTATTACGTTTAAATATCTCACGCGAACCAGAATGTTAATCTGCGACGAAAAAATCCGAGCCTTGTTGGGAATCACGAGAAATTATGTAGCATGCTATACACGTAATATCAAAAGTATAATAAGGGATTCATGAGTGATAGATCGAAACAACTGCCGTAAGTTCTACCCTTGCAATTTATTAAGACGAATAAATACAGATAATTGCGCGTATCTCTTGAATATATTCTGACTCAACATCTTCTATACATACTGTATTTATTTCTTTCTATTATTTCTACAAAATTTGTTGTTATTATCTTCTCCCTTCCCAGAAAAATACGCATGAGATTGATTAATCGATGTCGATATACTAATATCTCAATTAAAATTCCCCGTGCTCGAATTATACATGTACGAATTAAACATAGAAAGAGCGTGGTGTTGTTTGTGTCAGGAAAGGAAGCTCGCTGGCAGTGCCGCACATCCGAATCCTGGCGCCGAGTTTGGAGCGAGGATTGGACATGTCCTCCTCCAGGTACCGAAAGTGTGTCGTAAAACTCGGAAATCTGAATGCTCGGCTTGTTAACTATTTTGAATACACTACCCAGGCAGAATAGTACATCGAATCGACGTCGATTCGATGCGCTATTTCTACCTGGATATTTGCACGCCCGTTCACGCATGCGGCACTTTAATTACGCGATTTCTTAGCATTCTTAGCATTCAACTGCCTGCCATTCCTATTTTGCGTACTTTGTAACGAGCCCTATGAGCATTTGAAAAAAAAAGAAAAACAATCGCTCCAGACACGACGAGGATCATGCGACGGCCATAAAAATTGGCTTGCGATAAAAAATCTGCGAGTCCCATTGATTACTATGCACAGTGAACGGTAGAAACAAACGATGTCCACTGTGTGTAACGAATACGTTCTTAATACTTCAGTCGAATGTCTTCAGCTCATTTTCAGGTGTAACTTCGTGGCTCCTGAGCTGGGCTTTGAGTGTGCTTTCGATATCGATTTTACATAGAGGAAAGATGCATCTTTATATTAATTAATACACGTACATTTTTTAATTGTAATATTCAAAAATATTCTTATCGCACTCCTTTTTTCATCAGATCAGAATTGCGCTACAATATTTCTTCACGTATGAATTTTCGATTCAAGTTGTGCTTTGTAATTGTGCCAATTTTCTTTACAAACCCAGAAATTTATATCTTTCAAGTGATTCCTTTTATACATGTATGATCTATGTCACATGTAAAACAGATCATCTTTCTTCTGGAAATTTATGTTGGACGATTCATTCGGCTACAAAGTATAATTAACTTGTATTTTACGTACGTAGCACACTTTTCTCGCAAGCTTTGCCAGCCCCGTGTGACGAAGAGATGAGGGAACTTTCAGAAGTGGATCAACCACCTATTATACAGCTGGCAGCATCCATTTGGTTCGCAATCTTGGCGCACTCCAATCTGCTCTGTTACTTTATGGTATTTCTTCATCAAATTATGCACGCGTCCGTACTCTCGACGCCATTGCCACTTATGGTATTTTTATGGGGCTCCTTGACGATCCCGCGACCCTCCAAAACTTTCTGGGTCACTTTGATCGCATATATCGAGGTGAGGAACACATCTCGTAATCAGTGTCTCAATATTAAAACCAAGAATATAAAAATTATTATTTTCAGGCCACTGTAATAATAAAATGTCTTTTCCAATTTAAATTTATGCCTTGGAATCTAAAAGCTCAACCGAATTATCCGCTATTTTTGCCGAGGATTATGGGTATTCAACAAAAATCTAATTATGCTCTTGGGGATTTATTACTGCTCCTCATATTGTTCTTCCACAGGTATAAACAGGAATACAAAAAATAAATATAATAAAACATATTAAGGGTACTTCCTAAGGAATAATGTCATACGATTTTTATATGTAGATTTATGTTAAAATCCTTGGGTCAATGGACAAGTCCGTCCATAAAAACGAGAAAGATTATTCCTTCAAAATTAACTGTAATGCCATCAAAACCACCGCCTCCACACGAAGGGCAAGGAGAACATGATAATGCTGTTTCCATACAGCAATATCAGCAACCTGAAGCTGAGCATGTCGGAGCTGAGTATGTTGCAATCGTCATAAAAAAATAATTAATATTTTATACGTTTCAATTTGCACTTGTAAATATATAAAACTTGTTTTTCAATACGTAGATCTCATACAGAGATAAAGACACCTCAAGAACGATCATTAAGCGTTCATGCAGCAGGTGATGCGAATAGTACTCTGCCGACAACGAACGAAGACGAAAAGTTCGTAGCTGTACAAGGAGAAGAAGTGCATCCTCACACTGAATCGTTTTCTAAAGCGGTGGATATAACGTAAATAGCTGCTAATATGTTTTATCTAAACGAGTATATAATTTATTAAAAAGAGGTTCTGGTTTAGATAGCCAAAAAATGAGAAGTCACAAATTTTACGAATTTTGTTTATAAAGATGAATAAAAATATCAATATAAGATATCATACTGTTTACCATTATTTTAAGTATAAAAAAGTTATGAAAAGGGAAATTTCGTCCAAGTTTTTTGAACGCGATATTGTCGAACACATATAATTAGTGAGCAACAGCGAGCTTACAGCTCGTATAACAATCTGAAATGGAATAAGAGAAAATTTAAACACAAAAAATCTGGACGGAATATAAATCTTTTAAACATAATTTTTTTATACTTAAAACAATGTTAAATAGTATAGTCAAAACCTTATACTAATATCTTCATCCATTTCTTTGAGAAATATTCGTGAAAACCTCCTATTTTTCAGTTATTTAAACTAGAACCTCCCCTTAACTTGAGAGAAGAACATTTATACTCATTTCTAACATCTAATACAGATTACGATTGATAATATTGTGTATGACTCGTTAGAGAAATAATGTTTTAATATCTTGAAATCGTACTTTGACTCTCATTAAATCCAATTGTATTCTCTGATGTTGCAGCGTAACTAAATACAGCGAACCAGTGAAAAATTTCTTTGAGAGAATCATCAGTCCAGCCGGTAAGGAGAAAACAAATGTATACGCTTATATGTTTCTCTGTGACTTTTTCAACTTCCTCCTGCTCATCTTCGGATTCTCCGCTTTCGGGGTAAATATATTATTTAGCGAACTGTGCATAGCTATTTATATTCGTATATAATGTATCGATATTTTGTATTCTCTCATTTTAGACTCAACAAGGCGATGGCGGCGTAACAGCTTACTTGCAGGAAAATCGAGTTCCTATGCCCTTCCTATTGATGTTATTATTGCAATTTGCTCTGATAGTTATCGACAGGGCCCTTTATCTGAGAAAATCCATCGTGGGGAAATTAATTTTCCAATATTGTTTAGTGTTTGGCATTCATCTTTGGATGTTCTTTATTTTACCGAGCGTAACGGAAAGGTAAACATTTTTTTCATATTTGTTAATATTTGCATTACGTACATCATATATATACACATACATACATATTTCTGATTGCAGACAATTCAACGAGAATCTTCCGCCACAAATCTGGTATATGGTGAAATGCTTTTATCTTTTGCTGGCAGCTTATCAGTTACGACAAGGATATCCGACACGAATACTCGGTAACTTTTTATGCAAAACGTACAGCATCGTGAATTATGTCTTATTCAAAGGGTCAGTAAAACATTTATTACGGAACAACGTTTGTATTTTGATCTATGCTGACCTGACAGTTATTTTGTAGATTTATGCTGATCCCTTTCCTCTTTGAGCTTCGTGCAGTTATGGATTGGATTTGGACTGACACATCTATGAGTATAATGGATTGGTTTAAAATGGAGGATATCTTCGCTAGTATTTATCAAATTAAAGTAAGTTCTAAAAGAAAAGTGCAATACATTCTGTAACCTATTCTGTCTTAAGAATATGATATTTACTTGCAATTTTCATATAACATTCGCATAATGAAGTATTTTAACTAATTTCTTCGTACATAGAATTACCAAACAATGACATTATTTTCCAAATGTACAATAAGTAATAATTTTGAACTAATATTCCATAAAATATTTTAGTGCATGCGAGGCGTGGAGTCAGACTATCCCCAACCAAGAGGAGTAAAGAAGAAACAATTAAGCAAATACTTAGTCGGTGGAGGTGCTTTATTCGTCATAATTGGCTTAATTTGGTTTCCTCTGCTTCTTTTTGCGTTGGGTAGTACTGTCGGCGAATCGAACTTGCCTTACGACGTATCTATGAAAGTTCAAATCGGCCCGTACGAACCCATTTACTCTATGTCGGCACAGGGCAATTCCATCCGTGAATACACGCAAGCTCAATACAATGATCTTACAAATATCTACGCGAAGGAAAAATCGGCAGTCACTTTCTTCGAGAATTATGTCCACTCTGACGTAGCTGCAGTGAAATTCAGCGGTTTCTCCAAAAGATTTTGGAGTATCTCCCCACCTGATAGAGAAAGGTTTGTTCGAAAAAAAATTAAGTTTAAAAAAAATTAATTAATTCTAAAAATGTTTCCACCACAGTTGACTAATGGAATACTGTGATTATAGTCATGTTGATTTTTTTCTTAATATTATCTATCTCAGGATAAAATAAATAACATTAAACAATATTGATAGATCAGATTTCATGTTATGTGATATTATAAAGATGTTGATGTTGAAGATATATTCGTTATCATCATTTTTTTTTGTTAGATTGAAATCGGAATTGGCTTCTAATACTACGACAGTAATTGTACATGTTGAATGGACAGTTTCAAGAAGAACAGATGTGAAAGATGCTAGTGAAATCACTACGAGGGTTCGTGATATAAAACTGTTCCCTTACGTGAACGGAGAGTTCAATCCTGTCAGAAAGACGTTGGTAGATATGTTGAGCATGCAAGATTCTACCGTAACGAATGCTACTATACTATTGCAATACGCTTTCCCGAAATTCCTCAAAGTCACCGGTAGAACCATCTATTTTGTACCGCAATTAATGTGGTCGCCACTTTTACGTGAGTGAACACGCAACTAAATTCTATTGAAATAATGGGATTTAAAAAGATCAAATTATTATTTATAACGTGCTTCTAGCGCCGAGAGAAGATGACAGCGACGACTACCTCTTTAGAAACATCAGCGTTCAATTATCTATGGATAAGCAGTGTTGCGCTCATCAACAATGGTGGGTAGTGAAGGAGGAATGCAACGACCTTTTATACAAAGTTCGTTTGAGCAAAGTGCCTCTAAATGATTGCAAAGACATCATGATGTTCTTATTCAACGACAAAACTTTCCCCGAGGGTTTAAGCTTCATCAGTGGATTCGGGTAAGTTCGATGATACAATAGAGATGATCTCAGTAAACAAAGAATATTTCCTTAATCATCTTGAAACATTTGATTTCATGTGTATCTCTTGAATGTTTTCGCTTGATATTTTAAAAATATTTCAAAGATATTGCCAAATAATATGATCTATTTGAATATTGAAAAAATGTTTTAAAAATATTGAAGTGCCGAAAATAATTAATAATAATGTTGATATAACGTTAAAAACTACATATTAAATAACATTATATGCTATTTAATATCGTTGCAAATAATGTCCTGTCAACGATTTTTTGCTTACTGAAGATCTTGTACAGTTCCACGAATAACTATGACAAATTTGCGAAAACATTTTTGTGATTCGTCGACTGAAACTCATACGATCGGAAACAGAATTCTAGGATTATATACCACGGCAGTGATAGTAATCAGTCAGATGATGCGGAAGATCGTTAGTGACATGGCACCAAAGATCATGTTCGATGATTTGCCCTACGTCGATAGAATCCTTCGCCTCTGTTTAGATGTTTATCTGGTCCGTGAGAGTGGCGACTTATGTCTCGAAGAAGATTTATTTGCCAAATTAATCTTCCTCTACAGATCTCCAGAAACATTAATCAGGTTAGACCGTTGCTCTTATTACTTGCAAATTAGAAATATCGTTAAAATATTGCTGCATATAAGAAATCATTATATTAGGTGGACGAGACCACCCGAAGAAGGGGAACAAACTGATAACGATGAACAAGATGAAGAAGAAGAAGAGAGACAAAGGGAGGAAAGGAGAAGAGAAGAACAATCTGGTCGCGATTGAAAAAAGAATGAAGGCTTCTAGATAATAAGTATTTCGCAATCTGTATAAATATTTGTAGGAATTCTAAAAGCTATTTAACTATCTTTATTAAAATGCATTCTTGAAAAATACAATGGAACAATTAGTCTGTTCAAGATTAAGTTGCCAAAGATGCTTAATATTTCTTTAAAGTTGAGAGGGAGAATGAAAAAAATCATTTTTAGATTTATATTAAATATTTACGATGTTCACGCATGTTCGCATTTTTTTCACAAACATTAGTCGTTTTCTACTAAGAGAGCAATTCTTAAATTTTTTGTGCAAATTTTAAGAAAAGCTCAATTATATATACACACATACATATATATACATATGTATGTGTATTTATGTTTTTATGTATATATGAATGTGTATATATATATATATATATATATATATATATATACATACAATAAAATTTAGAGGTATTAACTGACAGGCTTAAAGTTTATAATCATAAATTTTACAAAATTTGGTATTATTATTAATATTTATAAGAACATACACAATTATGCCAGAATCGTAGATGGGATACTTTTCCAAGATTAATTATTCTTTAATCTCAATTTATTTTTATGAAAAAAGTTATTCCATCTGCAATTGTATAAATACTGCTACACTCTCTGTACAATATGACATATGCGAGAAAAGATATTTTTCCTCGTAATATAATTTATGACTTTGTCTCAATAATATAAGTAATATTATAAAAAAAGTCTACAAATAAAAGTCTACATAAATTTTTAAATTTGAAGATTAAAATAATTTACCAAACATTATGACGTCTTAAAGGGATGCCAAAGTGGATGACAAGCTCCGATAAAAAAAAATGTCTTCACGATAAATAGAACTAAAAATGTCGACAATATTATTATCTATTACCGACATTATCGATTTTATATCCTTGTATTTTATATACATGCGAAAATAACTTATATAATAAGAATTGCTAAAAAAAATAGGTTTTCCACTTTTGTCACATATTATGCAATGCAATTTCATATGAAATTTTATCGGCACGCGACCATTGAATCCGCGATGGTAGCGAACGTTACAAACCCGTACGACACAGGCTGTATTCCGATATTCACTGCCAGTGCTGAAAATCTATAATTTATGTTACGTATACTATAGATTTTTTTTTCAGTACTGAAAGTGAGTATCGGAACGCAGTCACAATCTTTCGAGCGGTCCCGCACTGTGCTATTTTCTCAACGTTTTAAAAGAAACGACTAAGACTCAGTTGCACTAACTAAATAATAAGTTCACTAATTAATGCCCATTTCTACTAACTTTAATTAATTTAACCGACTGATTATTTCAACGAAATTGACCAATCGTATTTCTCATTAATTATAATTAACAGATGCGATTGGTTAATTCCGTTGAAATAATCAGTAAGTTAACTAAAGTTAGTAGAAACATACATAACTTAATGGCAAGTTAACTAACAATTCAAACATTCTTAGATAAAAAGAATGTTGGACATAGCATAGAAACAATTAATGTATACTTTGTAATGCTATTGTAACAGCACAACGTGTTTAAAATATGTTTCAAGAAATATTAATTTGTTATATCATAATTTTAGTCAAAATATTTACTTATTATTACTACAATAATTAATTCTGAATTAATTACGTTTACTTTCCAACAATCTCAGCAATTTTCATGACATCAGAATATTGCTACAATATTGCCGAAATTCTCATGGCAATAAATTCTTTTATATAAGATATCTGACGATAAATGTTTCATGCTCTTGTATATATAGATTAAGTTTAACTTAACACAAGATTACAAGATTTACAAGATTCCTCTTTACTTTTACAAACAACCACGTAAAATTTTAAGTTGTTAATTAAAAAAGATTGTCAAATGTTTACGTACGATAAGTTATGATAGAAAGGACTGCCGTTGTGAACTTATAGATCAAATCAAATCAACAAAAAATCCTTTGCAAACAACCACATAGATTTTTAGTTACTAATTAAAAAACATTGATGCATTATTGCGTTCGATTATCCGCTACAATATATTTTAATTAATAACTAAAAATAATTTTTCTTTTAAAATAAAAACTGACACATTTTAATTGTCAATTAGCTTACCATTTATTTGGTACGACCGAGCCTAAAAACGTCTTATGAAGTTGTCAAACTAACAGACAAAATATGTTCGTTTCGTTGGGCTAACTATAAACGTTGACATGACCGCTTTTAGGCTTCTTCGTGTTACATCGATGAAAACATTACAACATAGTACCATTACAATTTAATATTTCTATAAACATATCTTTCGCAAGATGAAAACACATATGTTCGTACATTTAAATGATTAATTTCTCTTATACATACCTTAACAAAAGAAAGATTTTTATAAGTACCGTAAATGGTATCTATACAACGTGAGTCATTATCAAATAAATATTATCTGACAAGAAGGATTAAACCAAACAAGTATTATTGAAACGTAAGTTATTATCACAATACAATATAAAAATAACGTTACGTTGGCTGGTTGAACGTTTGATCTCAATGATGGCGCGCGCGCGCTTACACATACGCGCGCGATGATGGCATCGTAACGAATCGTAATCGTGGTTCCGTTGGCCACCGCTGGTCGGGGTCGACGTCATCAGTGATCATCGTCAACACAACGCCAGTCCAGTAGCGATCGTCCGCAATTATCGCGCGTACGTACGTCAGAAGAGCGAAGGTGCACGCGGTCGTTGCGAAGTGGTCGATGCTGAGTTGGCAGTCTTGACGACGACCACGAGATCCCTCTCGTTAGCTGTCGTCGTTGATTTGCATGCGCATACGTACAGCACGTTCGCGAAAATCGCAGCGCGCGCGAGCCCGCCGGATAATGTTACGAATGAATGTACTTAAACGCTTTACTTAAGTCAGGAAAGAAACACGCAGCAATACTTAAATGAGCGATGAGCGGACAGAAGTTTCAGTATGACGAGAGCGGAGGGACATTCTTTTACTTTCTGCTATCATTTTTGGCGTTACTGTTGATACCCGGGACCTACTACCTCTGGCCGCGTCAGCCGAAGCAAGGTTAGATGTGTTTCTTGATATGTCCAAGTGTTCACTTATTAGCGATTGGGTTGAAGGATTCTTTCTGTTCCTTTTCTAGCACATGATATTTCGTTAACACAAATATTTTATAAACAAAGATAAATATAAGATATGTTGATAAAATAATAAAGATGTAAATTGGAAAAACAACTGAATATATATATGTATGTATATTAATAATTTTTGTAATTTTTTTCCAGATCCTGGTCAGTTAGCCAAAGAATGCCAGTGCGATGGGTGCAAAAAGAAAAAACTTATTCTTCAATCGAATAAACCTTGGAAAGAAACTAAGGCTTTGTTTATGTAAGTTGATATATCATAACTGTATATTATAAATACTTACACAAATTACTGCACTTTTACACATATATAGTAATGAATTCTATTTATGTCATATTATTAAGTCTTTTTTTCGTATAATTAAAACTGTTACTATTACAGAAAATTTCTGATTATTATGGGATGGGTTATACTCATACTTTTAACATATAAAGTCTCGCAGTTTGATTATGAAATGGCCAATTTTGATCCATTTGAAATACTAAAAATTCCACCTGTGAGTATATGAGATAGATTTTTTTATAGATAATAGCTTATAGAATATATAATAAGTAAAGTTTAATTATAGAGTTCTTCACAAAGTGAAATTAAAAAAGCTTATCGCAAACTCTCATTAATTCTTCATCCCGATAAAGAAACCGGAGATGAAAAAGCATTTATGAAATTAACTAAAGGTAAGATATGTTGTATATAAGGGGAATTTATATATATATATATATAAAACTAAGCAATACAATTATCAAGCATATTTTTGTAGTATGTTTAATAAACTTATTGCACAACCAGTAATGCAATATATAAGAATGATAATCAGAAACCATTTTAAATAGCTATATTTGAGATTAATTTAATGATCGTGAAAAACTAAGTATTTTAAATTATTAATTTTTGGAAGTTGTTATACTGAATCTAGATTAGCATCACTAATATTTGAATTTTAATATATGCTAACCATTTGTATTAACAAAACTAGCTTACCAAGCTTTGACGGATGATGAAGCACGGAAAAACTGGGAAAAATATGGAAATCCAGATGGTCCAGGAGCAATGAGTTTTGGTATAGCATTACCTTCTTGGATTGTTGAGAAAGAAAACTCGCTATGGGTCTTAGGATTATATGGATTAGTGTTCATGGTTGCTTTACCAACAGTTGTAGGAATGTGGTGGTACAAAAGTATTCGCTACACGGGTGACCAAGTAATTTGCATTTCTAAAAAGCTTTTGTAGACAATCTGTCGTGTAATAATTTTAGTTTTAGACAATTGCTAGTTAACTATATATTATAATTATAAATAGAATAGATGTAATTCTTTTGCTATATATATTATAGTTATAAGTAATATTATATACATATAAGACTAGCAATTCACTATGCATATAAACAAATTTTTTTAAAGGAATTAATACATATAAATAATTATTAATGTTTATTTTTAGATTCTTCTAACAACCACTGAAATGTATTACTTTTTCTTCGTGAAAACACCGTCTATGACGTTAAAAAGAGTCATTATGATTCTTGCTGCTTCCTTTGAATTCTTCAAGAAACGCAATGCAGAAGTAATTGAAAGAGACACTGATAATGAAGAGATTCCTTCAGTAAATATAATTTTTATTTGATGTTTTAATTTTTTATTTTCTAGAGACTAATAGTATTGGAATATTTCATATATACATTTGCATTCTCATGTTACAGCTCATCAAACAGTTACCTAACCTAGGAGAAAAGAACAAAGAAATACCATTATGCAATATGTATTCAATTAAAGCTAGAGCCTTATTACATGCGCACTTATCGCGTATATCACTCAATCCTGAGACATTAGATAAGGACAGGCAATATATTGTAAAAAAATGCCCATATTTAATCCAGGAAATGGTCGGATGCATTCATCAAGTCATACTTTTAGCTTATGCTAGAAGAGGTAAGCATTTGGTGACTTCCTTTTCAATAGCATATGTAACTTTTCAGTATAGAAAATAATTGATGAAAATCGTTTTTATAGTACCACGGGTACCAACCATAACAACTATAGAGAACTGCATGAAACTGTGTCCAATGATTGTTCAAGGATTCTGGGAGTTTAAAAACCCTCTCCTTCAATTACCACACATAACTGAAGATAATCTAAGATACTTCCTCGCAAAGAAGGTATTAATAAAGTTATAGAAAATTTTCTATTCCCATTAATAATATTTTTATTTTTGCTGATGAAAATAACTCTATACTTAAGAGTGATTTTTTTCTTTTAGCGTCAAATCAAAAGTCTTCAGCAATTCGCACAACTGAAAGGAGAAGAACGAAGACTGATACTTAGAAATCTGTCGGACAACCAATATGAGGACGTTATAAAAGTTCTCGGAAATATGCCGTACATAGATTTCAAAGTACGATCCGAAGGTAATTTATTATTTCTATCAGTTCTTTGTATCGTAAATATTACGTATTGTACATTTATAGATTTTTATACATATTTTTATTTTTTTATACAAAATTTTCATTTTTACTTATATAATATATTAATAATAATCTTTTCAGTAATCGACGATGAAAATCCTACCGTCTATACTGCTGGTGCTATTGTAACTGTAACGGTGTCACTAACGCGGAAAGATATGAAGCATCTTTTTGGAGATGATTCTGTCAACGAGCAAACAATGATCGATGATAACAAAATAAGTGGAGAAATGATCGACGAAATGTCGGAGGAGCAAAATCAATCTGCGAAAGCTGCGAAGCCAGCGTGGCTTAAGAAAAAGAAAGGTCAAAAGAAGTCTCACAAAAAAAGTATCAATAAGAAGGCAGCTCCAACTAAAAATATTCAAACCCCGTCCCAAACTGTGGCCAACAATACCCAGCACACAGGTAATACTCTCAATGCGAAAAAGAAGGACGATAAGTCGGAGAAAGAGTCTTCCAAAGAGAAGTTGTCTGATGTAAGTGACAGCGAAATCGAAAGTGACAGGAGTGACGACGAAGATAGTCACGATAAAAAGGATATATCTCTCGACGACGATGATACAGAATGGGAAAAGTAAGTGAACATGTAATTGTTTACTATCGTTCTCTCATTCATGTACGACTGTTTGGGGTTGACATTGCTCTTTTTTTTTTTTTTTTTAATAGGTTCCAACAGAAAATTAGCAAGCGGGAAAGAGTATTGGAAGGCAGGAGCAATTTATCACACGAAGTGCACTGTCCGCTCTTTCCCGACGTTAAGCAAGAATATTGGTGGGTCTATATCTGTGATCGAAAAAGTCAAACGCTGTTGACAACCCCTGTGCACGTCACGTCTTTAGTGGAATTCGAAGAGATTCAGTTAAAATTTACAGCACCACGCTGGCCGGGCCTTTATACATTTACTGTGTGTTTACGTAGCGACTCGTATCTTGGCTTCGACCAAGCTCAAGATATCAAGGTGAGTTAAAATCCAGAAATCCTCTCGTTTTTTACATAAATTTATCTCAAGAAAAATATAGTTCAACGTATTTATACAATACAACGTGATAACATCTTGTTTTATAGTTGGACGTGAAAAAAGCACCAGAAGTACCAACGGAACATCCGCAGTGGGACATCTCGGATGAGGAAACCGCGGAAGATGTAGATGCAGCCGATGAACATTCCGAGTTCACAACCGACGAAGACATTAGTGACAATGAATAATATCTGTTTCTCACATGTGATCGGATAGATGTTCTAAAAGACCGCATTTCCCTCTTTTTTTACTTCTCAAGTTAATAATGTACAATGGATTTTTATACATGGAATTGTATAATCGTTGATGTACGTGGACAATCTAGACAAATAGTCCGGTGTGTAAGATTTTTCAGTGTGGAGAAAGTATAATAGCGAATAAAGAACATAATATTTATTTTAACATCGTTGTTCGCGATCCTCAATTTAGGATGTGTATACACAGTTTTCTAATAAAATATTATCTTATTATATAAAACATAACATTTTTCTATACTTTGTACATCTCATTAAAATTGTTAATAGAGTGTTTCCTTTGTAATTCATTTATTTGTATGTATAATAAGTAAGATCTAGGTCGTAAGTGAAAGTATAGTAAAAAAGTATTGTCACGCACTGTAGGATTCACTCGACCGTTTCGCTTCTTACTACGCACGCTGCAAACTTAAATAGTTCGTTGATCCATTCTAAGATAGTCTAACAAAATATCAATAGACAGACGGATGTCTGGTACGCGTCTTTAAAACAAATCTGTCTTGTATATTTAACTTGTACTTATAATTTTTCGTTTTTACTCATCTTCTGCTTCAAAAATACTTATATTATTTTAATCACTGTGCATCCAATCTATTGCAGCTGAAAAGAACAAATCTAATGAGAACGATGAAGATAATATTTTACGCAGCGCGAGTAAGTACGTCATATTTTCAGTATAATATTAAATATTCATTATACAATCGTTTCAGGTATTTAAAAACTATTTCATCCTCTATCTTTTTTTAAATATCACAATTATTGCTGCAGTTGAGGAGGGTAAGTTATTATGCGAAAAGAAATTATTAGAGTAAAAAAAAGAGTTAATAGTTATGATTAAATATAATCTATTTAATTAATTTTTAAAATAAAAACTATATAAAGATATATTCTTATATACGAAAATACATATTTTCCTTAATAATTATATATATATATATATATATATATATATATATATATATATATATATATAT
>NW_022639578.1:359511-397173 GCF_010583005.1 Odontomachus brunneus | reverse complement strand
ATATATATATATATATATATATATATATATATATATATATATATATATATATATATATGTATATGTATATTTCCTAACAATTCGATATAGAAAGAGAGAGAATGTGTGTTTTGTACAGAATACAAATAAGAAATATATTTTTTTAACAGGTCATAAGGATAGACATCAAATAATAAAAACAGAACTATTGAACATGCCTGTTTATACATTTGTTAAAACTGACAAGCATGCCAACATTAAATGGGGTATACGTCATTATGTTCCACGCATTAATTGATCAATCTAGTAATAATATCAAATAAAAATGTAAACGTTCCAAACAAAAAAGATTTCATAACTAAAATATGCACTTTATAATACTGTTTAAAGTCTAATAAACTGGTGTGAGATCTAATTAAAAATATATAGTGTGTTAATGCTCAACAACCAAACTGATACCTACATTTTAAAATAAAAAACCAATTTTTTCGATTTTGTTATAAAATATATAAAATTATACTTAATACTTTGAAATGACATGTACACAATATGAATATTTCACAAAAACGAAAATTATAACTGAAAAGATGACTCTTTGTCAAAGTTTTTATGGGTTTTTATCTTCCAAAGCACAGATTAGAGATGGGCGATATCAATACCGATTATATTTATAATCGATTATACATTGGTTGCGTTCGTTTTAGCGCGTGTAAGCATCATTTGTCCTTGTTTAGTATTTGATAGAAACAAGGATGAAATGATGCTCAGAGCGTTGTAAGCGCCAAAACGAACGCAACCATACAGTAGAGTTGGGCGATATCGATACCGATTATAGCTTATAATCGATTATTTCTATTCGATGTCCCATCTCTAGCACAAATATTTAAAAACGAAAGAATCTGTAACAGCACAGATGTCCAGGGAACATCCAGAGTGCATCCTGAGAAAGTCCTGAGAACATTTTTTCATCCTCAGGACGTCTTTAGGACATCCTCAGGAGATCTTGTGCTATCTGGGATGTGTTTATGTATATTATACCTTCGATAATGGGTCAAAATTAAGCACCTCCAAATATTTCTTATGCATTTCGGCCATTAAATTATCCATTCTAAAAACATAATGATAATTTAAAACAATCTAGTATTTTAAAGTGAAACGATGTTATAATAAAAAAAAAAACTTACGTGTGAAGTATGACTAAATTATCGTATATCACGTCATCCTCCGATTGAATGGCGCTATTTAATTCAGTAGCAGAGATATTCAAAAATTGCCGACTGTTGTATTCTTGTGAAGTAACTTCAGTATCCAATTGTATAATTTCCTGATATTCTTTCCAATACAATTTTGTCATAACAGTAACTGAATTAAATATTTTCTCCAATTTCAATAACTCATTTTGCAAATTACATATTTGTCTATTAAAAATGGATGCACATAACAGTATCATATAAATAAAAATTCTTGTTAAAATGCTCATTATGCATTTAATATACAATTCATGATAAAATTTTTGGTACCTTATATTACTGTTTATATTACTGTTCTTGCTATGTTGTATTCCAAGTGTATTTAAAAATTCAAACACCAACTTTACCATATCCAGTGGTTTTGCTGTCTTATGAGTATTTTTCTGTTTAAATTCCACATGTATGTTACATATTTTATGGTACCTATTAGAACAATATAGAAATATCAAAAAATAACATCTTTTACAATATTATTTTCTAATATATTGTATTGTTCGCTTACCATTCCGACAAATCTTTCATGTGATCGATACTTTGAATTTTATCTCTGAATTTGTCATTATTTTCCTTCAAAGATATAAACTTGATTTTTATTTGATCAGCTGCACTGACCAATTTATCAACTTTGTCAAAATAAATATGTAAGATTTTCTTTTTGTCAGTTGCATCTACAGTCGTAGGATTCTCATATCTTCGACGAATCACATGTACTTGATTCATAAGAGTTTTTGTACATTCCAATGTATTTTCCATATTTGTATTAAATGTATTGATTTTCTGATGTAATAAATCTCTGAAATATGACGTTATATTATGATGTATATAATAATTTCAAGATCAGTTATTGTAATAATAGATTAACAATATTTTATAGAGAACTTACACATTTATACTAAAAGCAAATACATATAACTGAAATAAATGTACTTGTTCTTTTACATAAAAGATCGTGTGACGATAATAATTTTGTAATACTTCAAAAGTCAATTCATCTTTTGATTGTATTATCATTTTCTCCACTTCTATGGGAATATTCAATGTAGGTGTATCTTCAGTTAAGTAACATCCATCTCTGAAGACAAATAAAACTTGATCCTACAACAAAATTATAGTCAACTTAGAAATCAAGTTTCACATTAGATGAAAATTTGTATATATTGTACAAATGTATTATACATACGTTAGTTTTTGAGACAAGTAATGCAGTACTTTCAATTAGTATTGTACCGTTGTAATCAGTTAATATTTGATGTTCAATTTCAATATTAGTATCTTTTTCTATTAATAACTGAACATCTTTCACAGTAGTGTTACCATCTATTTCATATGTTTTTATTTTATAAAGCGGGACACAGAAAACATATAATATCTACACACATAAGATATGTATATATATATATAAAATAATAAAAGATATACGAATATATAAAAAGTATATAATCTTTATGCAACCTTTTTTGGTAATATTTGTCGTAGCATCTTGAATACCATCAAATAACCCATACCAGATTCGTTGAAGACTTTGCCTCTTTTTCGTGGATCCCATTGTAAAACCAATCTAAACCAATGGACCATTTTGCTTCGAAGATAACTGATAAAAAAAATATTACAATATTAGATATAAATAAAAAATTTTTGTTTTGTAAAATAAAGTATTTTAAAAATAATTTCCTGTTTTACATATATAGAGTGTTCATAAAAATAACATATACATATTATTTTTTTTACTTTGATAAGTGAGTCGGATCTTGAATGTCTTTTCCAAAAATAATTTTCCCTTCTGATTCATAAGCATGAATATCTTCATAATCTTTATTTTGAATGTGTTTCATCCTGCAAAATTGAGAATTATTTTTTTGCAGAAACTATAGAATTAGTTGATTTCTTACCATTCCATAGTATGTTGCATTGTTGGTAGGAATGGCCTCATTCCAGTTACAAGTTCATAAAATAATATACCTAAACTCCAATAATCAACTGAACAACTATATTTTTCTTTCCATAGAAGTTCTGGAGCAACATAATTCAGTGTACCAACTAAAGAAGCAGATGTACTAGCCTCTCCAAGTTCTTTAGCATATCCAAGATCTATCAATTTATATGATAGCTGAAATTTAATTTAAATAAGAAATATAATTCAATACATATTGCAAGATAGTCTATAAAAACTTTAATAAAATTTGATCTGTATATATGTTATCTTACTATATTATTCTCATTCTGGAGAACTATGTTTTCTGGCTTTAAATCGCGATGAGTTATATTACAAGAATGCAAATATTCTACAGCTGATATAATTTCAGTCATTACTTTCACAGCTTTTCTTTCTCTAATTCCACAACAATTTTTTGATTTATTTAAAATCTACAATAAAAGAAATAAAAATTATTTCATTACAGAAAAAAAATATACACAATAAATTATACAAATTAAAAACAACTTTTCTTAAGTCTCCTTTTCTACAATATTCCATACAAAGAACTGGCAGATTTTCCTCTACATCTGGAAGTTTGAATGGTAATGGTCCTGCTTTCACAATGTTTGGATGCTTCAGACGTCTCATTATATCAACTTCATTAGCCCATCTTTTTCGTTGTTCTGGTGTTAATTGTGAATAATCCCATTTGCATTTTTTTATTGCTAAAATTAACAATTTATACTAAATGTAAAATTCATTATTGTTACATAGCATAAATTTGAATATATATGAAAATTCTTGTAAGAGGATCTTGAAATAAAAAATACAAATATTGTTTACTTATATGCTGTAGCTTACCAATTTTTTTGCCACTTCGGGCATGTACCCAAAGTTGAACAGTTCCAAAGCCTCCAATACCAAGAGTTCGGTTTAATTTCCAGTCATTACTCGACTGGATTGGATTAAATGTCATTTTAAATCCGTAAAATAAACTTCTTTTAATTTGTACACATCACACGTCGAAACTAATTAGATTTAAGTAGATGACTTTATCAGATACTAATAAGTAAATATCATTTCATTTTTATTTCATAAATAACTAACGTAAAATAACTTACATATATCTAAGAATTATTTAAAAATTATCTAGAACATAAGACCTCGTCGTTTAGGTGAAATGTAATAGATCTTCGTAATCAGAATGGTAAAATCGATAAAATAGTTTTTATTCCTAGGCGAGATAAGTTCGTCAATACTTCTATTTCTTCACAAAATGCACACTGCAAATTAAAAGTGCATCCACTGTTTTTTACCGCATAATTAGTATAATTTTAATTAAATTAATTTGTAAGTCAAACTTTCGTAGTGTTTAAAATTTGTATCAATTGACATGTGTCATGTCCTAACAGTAAGAATTAGTCATCGACAATAAGGAATTTATTAAAAATGTTTAATTTAATAGCGAATTCGGTAGCTTGCACTAGTGCGCACTGAGTGCGCATTAAGGCTTGTTTACAGTACATTCTTATATTTAAGATCGTGTCTTAAATACATATTTAAAAACATTTTAACTAATAAAATGATTCGTACGGATGTTATACATATCATATTATGGTTAAAAATATTTGAGAATTTATTTGAGAATTATTTAAGACAATCTTTAAATATAATAACATACTATGAACAAGCCTTAGTGCGCACTCAGTGCACACTAGTGCAAGCAACCGAATTCGCTATAAGACTTCAATTTAGAAGAAAAAATAGCGGCTCGTAACGGATTTTGTTGGAACTAATGAAAGATGTGATTTTCGCCGCGTTCCGTTTCACGCTAAACTACGTTCAGATTCCTCATCCGGGTGCACTCTATTACAAGAAACACTATAGTACATGTCACATATACTATAGCACTTCTAGTATTAGAGTGCACCTGGGTAGGGAATCTGAACGCACTACTATGTGTGCATTTATCTATAGTTCATGTCACGTATATTATAGGAAATGTTCGCATAATGCGTGAAATGGAACGCAGCCTTTATTATTAGGTGTGTAGCGTAAAAAGCGCTCAGTTAGCAATTATGGTTCCTGCACACAGGACGCGGTAATGCTTGCCGCGCGGCGGAAGTTTGCGCGACAGCCAATCAATATGCTGCTTTCCGTAATAACCTTCTAGCTCTTACGGAAAGCAGCATATTGATTGGCTGTCGCGCGAACTTCTGCCACGCGGCAAGCATTACCGCGTCCTGTGTGCAAAAGCCATAAGGACCTGGAACACATAATACGCCGTATGTCGGAGTTGGCTGTTGGAACCACAGACTTCTATATAGTAACTAGACTGCTGACTCTTCGAGAAAACTGAGGCAAGTGGAGGGGATGTAGGGCACCATATTTAGTGACCCTTAGGCTGAGTTCCCACTGAGCGCGCCACGCACGTGTCATCTGCCTGCGTCACGAGTTAACCAATCAAATCGTTCCATTGAAACAAGTGCGTCATGCGTCGCGCGCGCGTCATTCTAATTAGAGGATTTCATTGGTTAACTCGTGACGCAGCAGACGACGTGCGCGTGACGCGCTCAGTGGGAACTCGGGTGCGTTCAGATTCTTCATCCGGGTGCACTCTATTACTAGAAACACTATAGAATATGTTACATATACTATAGCACTTCTAGTAATAGAATACACTCGGATGTGGAATCTGAACGCAGCCCTAAGTGGGAACTGAGCCTATTGTAACTGCGTCCCGAAATTTACTGCCAGCAAGTCTTTATCATCACTTTCGAAGGGGCTACCTACCCTGATAAGGCCACTTACTACGGTAAGGTGATATATTTAAAATCTTACATTCAAAGAACAATCAGATGTGCACACTGTCAGAGATTTGGGCATGTCAGTGAGCAGTGCAGGAGCAAGACGTCTCCTGCTATTTGTTTTAGGTGTGCAGGCACTGATCATTTATCCTGGTTACAGCTTGGTTACAGCTTGTTTCTCTAGTGTTAAGATTCTAAAGGCTATTGGTGGCGTAGGATGGGGCTCTCACCCTCTCACTATTTTAGGCATACAAAGGTCTGGTCAGATCGGTTTTTGATTATGGCGGAGCACCTCTGGTCGGAGTTTCTCCCGCTCTATCTATTAAGTTGGATAGAATCCAGTTTGCATCTCTTAGATGCGTTCTGGGCTGTATGTGTACAACGCCTACGAATATTTTGTTAGGCTGCGTTCAGATTCCCCACCCGGGTGTATTCTATTACTAGAAGTGCTATAGTATATGTCACATATACTATAGTGTTTCTAGTAATAGAGTGCACCCGGATGAGGAATCTGAACGCACCCTTAGATCAGTGTGGGGAGTGGCCTTTGGTGGTGCGTAGATTATACACGGTAACTAGAATTGCTATTCTTAATTTGTTTGACCGTAATCCTAGCTTCTTCGATTCCCTGAAATCCCGTCTTTCCTTCTCTCGCTTGTCTCCCTCGGTCACGGCTGGTTGCCAGGAGGGGGCTCCTGATAGTCTTCAAAATATTAAGTCTAGATCGGAGAATGTACTATCAGAATACAGGGCTGTAATTCGCAGGGCGGTGGCGACCAAGCTTGTGGGTCACCTAGCTTTTGCGGCTGACCTAAAATTTAAAGACCTTGAGATAGACATTCACGCCTTTAAGGACCTGGGAGGATATAGGAGGAAAGTTGGAAACTTCTACTATAAGGGCTCTAAAAAAATCTCGATTGAAGGTATGAACAGGAGGGCAAGTTCTATACTGTCAAAGAGAAATCCGGATTGTATCATCTTCACGAATGGTTCCCTGTCTTCTGGCGGGGCGGCAGGCTTTGGAATTTTCTCCGAAGACCTTGGTCTATCTGCAGCGATCCCGTATTCCTTTTCAGGTTCTATTCTAAATGTTGAGGCCTCGGCTATTATTAAAGCCGTTGATTGCGTGTTATCCTCAGACAAAAGAAATATCATCATTTGCACGGGTTCCAAAAGTACGCTTATTGGCTTGCTCAACGTCTCATCGAAAAGGAGACTCAATCCGCTCTTTTTAAAAATTATTGATAAGATTGGCAAGGCTAAGGACACAGACATCAGGATGTCCCTGATATGGGTCCCTGCCCACTGCGGTATACGCGGAAACGAAGAGGCTGATAGACTTGCCAAACTAGCCGCGGAAAATTCTTCTATTAAAATCAGGAAGGGAATCTTCTTTGGTGATGTTATTTCTACTCTCAGGGCAGAGTTCACGAAGTTGGCTCACGACCTTTTGGAGATACAATTTGAATCTAAAGGTACTAGATACAGGAAAGAAATTACCAATCTGGCCGTCAGGCCTTGGTTCTGCACCCTTAAGTTTGTCAAGAGGGACGTAATATCGTTGATGGCGAGACTGAGATCGCACCACGTAAGATCTAGTCCACATCTCCTGGAGAAAAATTTAGTTACAGACCCGAGTTGCGCATGTGGAGCAGAGCTTAATTCCCTGCATCATATTCTGTTCGTATGCCCATTACACTCGGAAGAAAGCGGTCTTCTTATCACGCAATTATATAATTGTGGTTTCTCGCAGAGTGATAACCTTCATTCTCTTGCTTTTAATGCAAGCAACTTTAAGTTGTTTAATTACATTATTAAATTCACTAGGAGTGTGAGTTATTCTATCTGAACGCAATATGAGGCCTGTTCTTTGTAGCTGCACTACTGAACTAGTGCAATAAGTTAGAGTGAGAAAACGTATATTTGTTTCACTTCAATATATTGCACCAGTTCAGCAGTGCAACTACAAAGAACAGGCCTATGGTTGTCCAGATTATATACGATGGAAGCATCTAGCTGTGCAATGGCGTAGGGCCACTTAAGTCAAGGTGTGCTCAGCCAATAATTGAAGTCTGAAGTCTGAAATTCACTGCCAATACTAATAGCATGTTCGACTGGCTCTAAGTTAATATATTCTAGGTTATTCAGCTTACGTTTATTAGTCCAACAAGTATCTTATAAGCTTTATGATTGGCTAGTAGAGACTTATGACGTCAATAATCGCTCTCGGAGCCAAGGCCAATACTTTATAACATTCTACAGTATACGTAACACAAACTACAGATTTTCAGTACTAGCAGTGTATTTTGGAACACAACCTGGGGTGCGTTCGAAAACACTGAAAGTCCACGACGGAAAGTGGCTGTGGTGGATGGGCTTGGTGGGGTTAGTGGAGTTGGTATCGAGAGGAGTTTTCGAACAGCCATGGAAGAATGCTCAATGTGACATACATGTGTGTTGTGCCTACATATGTTGTACAAAATGATCGAAAGCGTATTTCGACATTAGCTATAATTGCTTCTCAGCAAAATAATAATAAATTAATAAATTTAGTAATTAATTAATTAATTAATTTAGTAATTATTAATTTATAATTTAGTTATCTGGAAAGTTAATTGATTATATATTCCTTGGTCCGAGAACTCGGATCGATTTCTAGCATCGTGGGCACCAGGCCTAAGGAAATTTATAAACTTATTTATTACTCCTTACCTTTAACATCGTATATATAGACATTTCCCTTGTCATCCTTTTGTATATTTTTTTAAATATCCATGCATAAAATATGACGACCCGGGATGAAATTTTCCATTTTTTTTCACAAATTGTTACTGATTCGTGACTTTTAACGTGCCTCGTATCTCGTAAGAAAATTTCAGAACCTATAAAATACAAAAAGCTTAATAAGCTTTATTTATATTTAAAGACAATATTCTGACAATATACATCACTATAGAAATAAACCTAAACCTGGTTAACCTACACTGCTGTATTTAAATTTTTTATCTTACCGTGATGGCTAATGGTTGTACGAATGTTTCGAAGAACAAAAAACCATAAATAATTTAGTAATTTTATACTGTATTGCACTCTTTGCGCACTCTCCACCATCTCCACCGATTCACACCGCGCAAAAGAGAGTGGAGAAAAGTCACACAAGTGGTCCACGGAGTACGGTTTTCGAACGGCCATGGTCGCATGGTCAGTGTGCCCACTAGGGGTTTTCGAACGATCTGAGTGTGACAAAATACACACGGGTGATGTTTTCGAACGCACCCCTGTGTGCAAAAGCCGTTAGTGCACAAGGTGTTGCCGCGTTTTGTCTGAAATATTCAAGTGCATATTAGCAGTCATAGTTGGCATGGCTGGGATCTTCAAGAGCGGCACAGTGCGGAGAAGCGATTGTTTGGTTGCTTTTATGGTGTGTTTGCGGCAATAAAAAATGTTCTTCGTATTCTGATGTTTTCGGCGTGTTTTCCAAAAAGAGCAAAAGTTGCTTCTTTTAATATATAGTCTGCTCATACAGATTTGTTTACATACTATCGTTTTTTGTCTATGAAAGTGTTTCTTAAAAAAATTTTTATTAGATCTATTTTTGGAGAATATAATTAATAAAAAGGCATATACACATACATACATCTGCTTTTCGTTATTATTTTTATTAACTGCATAATAAAAGATGTTGCGTATAAAGTTAAAAAAAGCAATAAATAAGTTTTGATTAATCAAATACCTGACATATTTTATTAATTATTTTACATTGTACTTATAAATAAAGTGTTTATATTATATCTTATGTTCAGTAACTTTTTTTGCGCATCAGTATGCAACTGAATTTGCTACAAAATTAAGTTTTAACTTGTATATAATATGTAGTAAGTCATTCAGAGGATCATACAAATTTATATTGATTATATATCAAAATTATATACTTAATTATATCCTGCATATATTTTTCTTTTCATACAAAAATCAAATTTGTATATAGAAGAATGCAAATAATATAATCAATACATTGACAGAATTTAACGAACATATATAGCTATATTTGTAGCTATATTCATGATATAAAAGTATATTGTCTCTCTCATTATATATATTTTTAGGTAGTAGGATCAACAAATTTATGTCAAAAGATATCAAACGGTTTATATCAGAGTGCAAAAGAAAAGAAATGGAATATATCTGTACATCAGTGCGAATCCATTGCTGATGTTATAAAAGCAAGAATAGATATCTCTGTGGACTTTATAATTTTTGCTTTTGATTCTAGGGTTGCACATACTTTATCAGAAGTGAGAAATATTT
This sequence comes from Odontomachus brunneus, assembly GCF_010583005.1. NCBI lineage: Eukaryota > Metazoa > Arthropoda > Insecta > Hymenoptera > Formicidae > Odontomachus > Odontomachus brunneus. Next base: position 386,914 of record NW_022639578.1, on the reverse strand, counting down.
TTATTTTATGTGAACAATATTTAATATAATCTGGTATTGAAACAAAAAAAATTCTTTAACCTATTATTTCTATTATAACTATTGATGATTATTTTCAGATAGAGGCTAACATAGCAATAATAGATGAATATTATATAATTTCTGGTGCAACTTGCCTAGTAAATTGTAATGGAATATCTAATATTGTGGGACTAATCCATAAATCAAAAGAACTCTGTCGCAAGTATAATATTCGTTTTCTGTCTGCAAATATTTCTGTAAGTTTCCATATTGAAAACCATGTTAATTATTTTTAGGCTATATATATGTATATATATATAGAGCTGATATATTTAAACATATATGTGCATTGCTTTATTTCAGAACATACAATCATGTATTTGCTTAGGGGACAGAATTTTGAATGTAACTGAAGGCCTATTGGGATTAAGTAACGGTATACCAGTTATTGGAACACTGGCACAACATACCTAAGATATAGTAAGATATGAAGAATATCCAATAGATTATGGTACATTTGACAAAATTTTCTTTTTTCCATTGAGAAAAATTATTTATTTATTAAAGTGAGAAATTACATACGATTTATAGATATTTAAAATATTTGAAGCATACATGATTCTTGCAGTATATGGTTCCTCGCTGCGGAACTCTCGATTGATGACGTCAAAAGCGAGAAGATATACGTTAAAAATTTTTGCAAAATACGTTGGAAAAAAATGTATAAGATGACACTTGCAATTAATCAAGCAAACTTGTAAAATGATCTGTGCATGTAAATCAAGATAGCCGCGGTGGGGGACCAGAAGAGCTTTGAAACAAATTTAAATCTTTTTTCTGTATAATAATATCATAGTAAAAATATATTCATATGAAAAGCACCATCAAGATGAAGAAGACGAACAACAAATCCCAAGCATACGCATCCAGCCAGGAGGACAGCGAGAACGACAGTGACCAGACGGAATGCAGCATTGGCAGCAATTCTACCGCTGGCACTCATCGCAGCGACACCCCCACTCGTAGTGCTCGTTACCGACGAAAGGGCCGTCGCAGGAGCAAAACTACAACCAAGTACAAGCCCTCCACGGACAAGCCATTGTACAAGTATTGTTGCAACGTGAAAGAGGATCACGGGCAACCATTGTTCGGGGTGCAATTTAATCATCACTTGAAGGAAGGCGAGCCACTGATATTCGCTTGCGTGGGCAGTAACCGCGTGAGTATTTACGAATGCCCAGAAGGCGGAAACATACGACTGCGACAATGCTACTCCGATCCTGACGCGGAAGAAAACTTCTACACGTGCACATGGACGTATGACGACATGGGCAAGCCACTGCTGGCCGTAGCGGGCTCCCGCGGCGTTATTCGTATCATCAGCCCTGTGACGATGACCTGCATCAAGCACTACATCGGTCACGGCCATGCAATCAACGAACTGAAGATTCACCCGTGCGACCCGAACATATTGTTATCCGCATCCAAGGATCACGCCCTACGACTGTGGAACATTAAAACGGACGTATGCATCGCAATTTTCGGTGGCGTGGAGGGTCACCGGGACGAGGTGTTGAGCGCCGACTTCGACATGCGAGGCATGCGAATCATCTCGTGCGGTATGGATCACGCGTTGAAACTTTGGTCATTGGACAAAACAGACATGCAAGAGGCGATCAAGCAGTCATATTACTGCAATCCCAGTCGCAATGGTAGACCATTCGACTCGATTCTCCAACACTTTCCAGACTTTACTACGCGCGACGTTCACCGCAATTACGTTGATTGCGTCAAATGGTACGGCGATTTCATCCTGAGCAAGTCCTGCGAAAACTGTATTGTTTGCTGGAAACCCGGCAGACTCGAAGACTCGCAGCTGCGTAATGGCGAGACCAGCGCGACTATGCTGCATCGTTTCGAATTCAAGGAATGCGACATTTGGTTCATACGTTTCTCCATGGATTTTTGGCAGCGAACAATCGCCTTGGGGAATCAGGTCGGTCGTACTTATGTTTGGGACCTGGACGTGGATGAACCCGGACAGGCGCGCTGCTTCTCCCTTCAGCATCCGCGTTGCACTGCACCCATCCGCCAAACCAGCTTGAGTCGGGATGGCTCAGTGTTATTGTGCGTATGCGATGATGCGACCATTTGGAGGTGGAATCGTGATCAGTAATGTTAAACTCTTGACAAAAGGTCGATAAAAACTAATGCGCGCGTATCAAGAAATGTATATACTTATTATAATTATATACTCTGTCTTGTTGTCTAAATAAGTTAACCCAAGATCTACTTATGCTATGTTCCAATTCACTGTTAGCATTGAAAATCTATTGTTCATGTTACATATACTATAGATTTTCAGCTTTATAGTTGTCAATAATTTTGAGATTGCCTTAGTATGTAAGCCAACTTTGAAAGATATACTATTATTAACTTTAGTTAAGAGCTTCTTCAGTTAAGTCTTAACTTTAGTTATAAAATCTAAATTAATTTAAGCTGCAGAATTCATAAAAATCAGTAGGGCAATCAATGCATTAATGTGCAAATGAATAAGATGAAAGATTGTTTTTTATATAGTTTATATATTTTTTATAATTATAAATAAAGAAATAAATTGTGTATATATATAATCCATTTCAGTGCACAATTATTGAGTTACATGTGATATAAAATCTAGCTTTAAGATTTTCACACATACTTTTTTTCATTGCCTAATTAGGTTAAAGAATTAGATTCGGTAATTTTGTCCAATAAAATTATTGGCCCTTCAGTATCAGAGTAGAAATCTCATTATCGGGTAAAATCTCATTAGTATCGGGTAACTTTAGATCTCTGTTGATTGGTTAATTTCCGCGTGTAAGCAATTTATAAAATTCTGTATTGAACTCTAAACTGAAAGAAAGTTTATATTTTTTTCAAGATGAATCTTGAAATTCTGATTTGAGAAAGATTTCTACATCATATGAACAGCTGTGAATTTTTATTATACTATAGTTATGACATGTCGCGATCGTGCGTATATCAGCAACGAGTAAGTACGATGACAGACGTAGAAATTGTGCATAAATAAATCAATTTTACGATGGCGAATGTGAATAGTCAAATACAAATTCGTCTCATCACTAAGCAGCAACGGTAAGATTTTAGCCTTTTCTTTTCCTTTTGCTGTTATATTTGTTTCATGGAGGTTATATTTTCATTTCATAGATATGCCGTGCCTGATTATCCCATATTCGTGAACGCGTCAATAGACGTTAGTGAATTGAACACTATTGTTAACAAATTTCTGAAGGGTAAGCAAACATTTCGAATTATCCTCGTATTTTTCTCTAAATCAGCACTTTTGTTGCTTAGATTCACAAATCATAAGTCTGATTCGAGTTGCAAAACATTTTAGATGATCATCATTTTGATTTTCTCATAGACGAAACGGTTGATTCACAGAGTCGAAGAATATCCAGAATGCAGTGAACTTTGATTTCTTGATATCTTCTCAGCTTCTGCACACCTCTCTGAGGGAGTACATCGCAGAAACACAAGTTTCCACTGAAGAAGTAATAGATGTGGAATATTTGAAAAAGTATGTCTCACCAGAACCTCAGGATTGCCTGATACATGATGACTGGGTGTCAACTGTTGCTGTTTGTGATAAATGGTTAGTACTGATTGTGATTATAAAAATTCAAAAGACAAAGTTTAATTTTCTAAAGTTATATACAATATTATATACATATTGGTTATTATCTAAATAAATTTTCATTCAAATTTTGTATAACTACTTTGAATTAATTTTCAACAACTTTATAAATATAATAATCGATGAGTAATGAAGTTCAACTTTATCTTTATCCAGTTGTGCATATATTTGTGTTAATTGAAATATATAACACCACAAATTATTCAATTCAGGATTTTAACTGGCTGTTATGACAATACTTTGCACATTTGGACATCAACTGGTAAGCATCGTCTTGTGATTCCTGGACATGCATCCCCTATCAAAGCAGTGGCATGGATATCTGTTAATGATGATAATGTTTCCTTTGTCAGGTATTTCCAGAAATAACAGCCATTATTGTTAACATGTTTTTGCTATGTATACCATTGGTATACTGTTAAATGTATCAATGGTATCCATGAGCTTATACTTAAACAGTCAAATTTATATAATATTTAAAAAGTCTATTTTTTTCTTGTGCATAATAGTATATTTTATTTTATAAAAGAATTTAAGAAAGCAGTAAATAGCTATGTTACTTTTTAAGTGTTAAACATCTTATAAAAGATTGTTCCAACAGTTCTATGGTATATGATCTGTCATTCAATATATCATTTTGTAAAATCAATTTTAATCTTGACATATTTAGCATAAACATATTTAGCATACTATATAATTAATCAGAAACAGCTAAGGATTATTTTTGCATACATATTTTATAACAGTGCATCGCAAGACCAAACAGCTATAACATGGAAATGGGATATAGCGAAAAATTCAGTGGAACGATTGCACATTTACAAAGGACATGAAAAGAGTGTGGAGACAGTTAGTGTGAACCATGATACTATGTTAATGGCTACTGGTAGCTCAGATACAACACTTAAAATCTGGTTGACATGTGAATATCTAGATTCATAAAACAATAAAATTGTTAACATAGAACTCTTTAACCCTTCATTTGGTAATGTTACTCTCAAACAACATTGATTTTTCATGAGCTATATAAGAATAACAGATACAGGATGCATTTATTTAATACTGTTGCTCTGAAGCAACTTTTGGTTACCTGTTACCTCGATATCTCTAGTTTCAATTTTTACTACTAGATAACAAAAATCGTTGAAAATACGTTTTCAAAATGATATTAAAAACAATATAGTTGCATTCAGGACATATTAACTTAATAATTATTAAACACTTAATTTTTTCTTACAGTTTTTTTAAGTCTGCCAAATAAAGGGTTAATTACAAAAAAACAATACAAATGTAAATGCAACAATAAGATTTTCTTTTTTAATTTATAAGCTATTCAAGATGAACTGGAAGATGGGGAGTCCATGCCAAAAAGAGCAAAAATGGAGCATGGTAAAACACAGGTACATAGACCGAATTGAAGCCGATATTTATGTAGTATGTATGGACACAAAAAATATTTTACAACTATTTCACCAAAATATAGATAACTTCAAAAATTTCTATACGATAGTGTCTCTTAAGCAATATCGATTTCTCATGAGCTATGTACAAAAATAATAGATGCAGTATGTATTTATTTAGCATTGTTACTCTGAAGTAACTTTTGTTTACCTGTTAGTCGGTATCTCTAGTTTCAATGTTTGTCACTAAACAATAAAAATCGTTGAAAATATGTTGTGTTATTGTTGTATATTATATTTTTTATATTCGATGGACATTTTATACTATGTATTGCAAAAAGTAATTATTTATACTCGTAAAAGTAATTATACTAGTAATTATATGAGAATAATAGATCAATACGTAACTACTTTCAACGCAGGTTTCGATGTGTACGATGAAAGGACACAAAGATGCAATTAGCGGAGTTAAGTGGTGCGACAAAACTGAAATCGTCACATCATCTTGGGACCACACTGTGAAAATGTGGGATTCTGAATTGGGCAGCATTAAGCGTGAGTTTGTCGGCGAGAAAAGCTATTTTGACGTGGACTATTCCTCGTTAGCGCACGCTCTGATAACTGCGTCCGCGGATAGACATGTGAGACTATACGATCCAAGATCTTCAGGTACTGAAAAGACTTCCACGACATTTTAAATTTTTCTTTTAATATTATATTTAATATATATATTTTTTTAATATTATATTTTTATATTATTGAATTTTCTCTTGATTTCTCATATATTAAAAAAAATAGCAGAAAATTTACATAACTTTGGTCTTTTAATTCTCCTGACTTTCGATTCATTTATTTCAATGAAATTGAGCTATTTCTCGTGAGATTAAGATTTAACGAGTATCTCGAAATATTTAATAAAAATTCAAATTTATTTAAATAACAGGCAGATTGTATGTTTCAGAAAATGCAGTTATGAAAACCATGTACACTTCTCATACACAATGGGTACAATGCGTGCGCTGGTCGACTGTGATTGAATACCTCTTTATCTCGGGAGCCTATGATGACATTGTCAAGCTTTGGGATACCAGAAGGTTAATTATATTGCACCATTGATTATTAATTCTCAAACTATACTAAAAACATGAAAGAGCCACTTATACGTTTTATATTCTCACATTAATGTTAATTAATATCTGATTTCATAAAAGGTGTATTTTTGTGTGTGTAAGAAGTGCATGCATACATTTTATTAATATCTGTAAAATTTTCACAAATAGTTTTTCTTATTCTTCCAACATATGATAGATATTTCATTTTCACTTTCATTTCCGAGATTACATATTTACATCATAACAATATATTTATATCATGTATATTGTTATGTATTTATAGTAGCATATTTACATTATATTTACGATTTACTTTTCAGTCCCAAGACGCCGTTGTTCGATCTCACAGGACACGAAGATAAAGTTCTGTGTTGTGACTGGTTGAACTCTAAACTGATAGCATCTGGTGGTGCGGACAACACATTGAGAATATTTATGTCCGACATCGACCAACAGTTTACAAACACGATATGAAATTGTTTCGTAGCAGGAAAGTGAAATCTTTGAAATCTTGCGTCAATAATAAACTTATATTTATCCCAAATTTTCGTTTTCAAAACTTTTAAGCAAAATTTCCGATCGTATCAATTAAAAATGTTTTAAATATTATTCGAAACCAACAGTTATCGAAAAATCTTAAATAGCTCAACAATCTCGGATGTTACAAATCGATAATGTATAGTAAAACTATATTAATACACGTAAAAACTATATTAATAAAATTGTCATTAATACCTGAATGTTACAGTACTACCTTGAATGCATAACTTCGTATATTAAAAACTTTTAAGACAATAAAATTTTTTACATTAACATAATTATATTTTCTAATATTACATTACATCTATTCTTATGTATAACCTCTTTACATTATATTTGTCTTATAAAATATTTAATATTGGAAGAAATAATATATATATATATATACACACACTATATAGAATTGAAAAACTGAAATGCTTAGAATGCTTTATATATCAAACAGATTATATATATTTTTTGTCTCATAAAAAAAATTATATAATTAGTTATTTAACATATTTGAGACTCATTGTCTTCAATTTACTAATCAAAATGAATAATATTTATGTATTAAAAAATCGTCTTAAATGGTCTTATAATTCATTTTTATAATTAAACATACTGTTAATATTATTATCATCATCGTTGTCATCATTTTCAGGATAATCATTACAAATATTTGAGATCTCTGTGCAAAGCTGTTCTTTTCTATTTCCCGAATCATTGACATATAATTTTATAATATCATCTTCAAATTGTTCCACTATCAAATGGCACTGTAAATATTAAAACAAATTAATAATAGCAAATTAAATATATACAAAATATAATAAATAATACTTACATAAAATTCAAGAGACTTATTTAAATCACCATCATGAATTATGTCAACTTTGGACATTTGAGGATTCATACCACCTGATGGTGACATAAGATTGAAAATTGTTAACTTTTTATTGTACTTCTTAGTTGCTCTCACATAATCATTCATCTTCAGGCAGATATCATCCAATATATCCGAAATATGTGTTTCTGATTGTCTCAATGGAACCTATAAAAAACATTTCATATGTTATATGATATACTTATATATGGAAATATATATATATATATATATATATATATATATACACACACACACACACAAACAATTTTTAATAAATTTAATAATAGTAAAATTTATTTTATTAAATATACTTTTATACCTTTTTGGATATAGTATTTCCCTGAGAATCCATTTTGTAATTACCTGCTTCAACTAATATTTTTGGATTTATTTTAGATACTGCAGCTTCCATTTCGTTCATAGTTGCTCTACAAACTATGAAATGTATGCAATAATTATATTTTTATGCAATTATTTTATTATTTATTAAAAATTAGCTTGTAATCTAATGTAATCTAAGTGTTAAAAATTACCATCTATTATCATTCATATTCACATACCTAAACATTTTAAATGGGCTAGATTAATTTCGTTAGATTCCACAAAATCTTTTAAAAAAAATAAACCAATAAGTAGAAATACTCTCATCTGCAAGGGAAGGAAGAAAATTTTTAAATTAGATAAAACTTTTCTCACACGAGAGAGAAGAGAAAAAATGTTTTTTACAATTTTCATACATGTATTATACAGTTATTTTACAGTTTTAAAAAGTTATCTTACCTTGTTATTATAACATATAATTTAAGGTGCGCGGCAACACTTCTATAGAATATCTACAAACTTATCACATCTATATATATGTAATCTACCCAATCACACATGCGACACGTGTAACGCATCTACTGTTCGTATTCTGTTCTTATACATCTACGTGTGTATCATATATAAAAACCAACACAGTAAGCAAATAGAGCTATTCGTAACAATTTCCAATAACACCTGTACTACCATCAAGAGGTTTGTTCGCGTTGCTTGTATCTCTGATGGCTCTCGCAGCCAGTGCGATGCGCGACGCGACACACGATATGCGACGAGCGATATCCAATGAGCGTATTGGTATTCCGGAAGCGCTGTACGCTCATTGGATATCGCGATCGCATATCGCGTGTCGCGTCGCAAATCGCGCTGGTCTGCGAAAGCCATGATATTTTTGTACTTAATGTACACTAGAGATGATGAGCAAAATCCAATGAAATCTCTTCTTTCAACGCTCCGAGAGCGATTAATGACGTCATAAGGGGCGCCGCACACGATTGACATAACAGTAACGTAAGCGTACCGTAAGAATTGACCAATCACTTTGAGTATCGTTGAATCGTAAGGTCATCATTTTTGTGAATACTCGATTGTAATTGATCCATTTTTACGATACGTCTTACGTTACTGTTATGTCAATCGTGTGAGGCGCCCTTTAATCTCTACTAGCCAATCATAAAGCTTATAAGTACTTGTTCGACCAATAAACGTAGGCTGAATAACTCAAAGGGGATTAAGAAAGAAAGCCGAACATGCTATAAGTTATAAGTGCAACGGTTAAGCCAGCGGCACATGATGCTTGTTTCGTGCTAGATTGCTTGCTGGATGGAAATACTCTGTACCACAGAAACTTTATGAAAATTATAAAAATGAATGAATTTACCAAAATATTCAATATTTCATTGGTCGATACCTTGTAAATTTATCCACTTTTGTAATTTTCGTTACATTGTGTTAATATATAAGCCGTTTTCCAGCAATAAATACTGTGTTACACAAAGCTATTTTATTAGGCCTGTTCTTTGTAGTTGCACTGCTGAACTGGTGCAATATATTGAAGTGAAACAAATATACGTTTTCTCACTCTAACTTATTGCACTAGTTCAGTAGTGCAGCTACAAAGAACAGGCCTATTGTCTACAAATTATCTAAGATATTTTCTAAGATAATAAGTAACCAATAAAGAAGCTTTGTGCAAAAAGTGTCCCTTGCTGGAAAACGATAATCGATGATTGCTAATCGACTCCCTAACGTCCAGGGACCCTATTCTGTAACCACTTATCGACAATTGTCGGATCGGTAGACGTCGTTGCGCAGCTTTTTTATACCATAGAACAGGGCTGTGTTCCAAAATTCTATTCAGTGGGTAAAGTACATTTAATTGACTAATCATGATAAAAAAATCCTAGTTATCTTTGTTTCTATTGGTCAATTAAATGCTACTCTACCCGTCGAGTAGAGTTTTGGAACGTCCAGAAGATTCTTTCTGGGAACAAAAAACCCTATGCCACAGCCTATGCTTATAAGCCACACAAAGCGAACTCTCTTATTGGATGTATTTTCTCACGGAAATGTCACACATCACATCTTGCGCGCAATGTGAGTCCGCCATTACAACGCACTCTTCCGTTGGATACCCAGACTGCTCTGCGTTGCTGTTTCTTGTTCTCGTTCGTCGCCATTCTGTTTCGACGTAAAGTCGTGTGTGAGGTTGGTTTACCTCATCGCGGTTTTATCTACGCGTGTGGATAATTACAAGTTTTGTTCCGAGCCGCACAAATGAAGATGGTAGACAAAATAGAGATGAGTCTGGACGACATTATCAAGCAGACCAAAGGTGCTCGTCTACGGGGCGGCGGCAGAGACCTCAGACGCGGTAGAGGCGCCGGCAGTTCGCCTCGTCGAGGAGCGCGTAGGACCCAAAGAACTGGCGGGGGTGTAATGCGAGGACGTAGTCGTGGCGGTATTACACGCGCCTCTCTACCGTATACGAGGGTAAGGATATCACTATGTATCTTGGAATTGTCTGCCCCATTTCGACGCGCACTATTATTAAGTAGTATGTGTATGCGCGCACTCTGTGATATGCATATGTGCGTACACACATAAGAACGTTGGACATTTTGGTGTACGCGAGCCTAACGTACATGCATGTTGCGTTTGCGTGTGTAATTTCTATAAGAGAAGGTATCTTAAGTGTGCATTCACACAATATTTTGTATAAATGTATATTGATTCTAATTATATTATCTAAGTTTTCTCACCTGTTTTCCCCAGAACCTGAATATATTTGTTCTAATAAGTGGATATTTTAATAGAAGATTTACAATTGGGATAAAAATCTTCACTGTGGTTTGAGAAATTGTTAATTTTTCTTAAGAGTAGTTTATTAAATATATATCTATATACTTCTGTATATTTTCTTGTAGTTCTTTTTCCTCTCCTGTTCACATCTATCTTTTTATTTTTAATGCAAAATTTAATATAATGTAATTAAAAAATTAAAGTTAATACAATAAAACAAGACAGTTTAGTTCTTATGACTATTTTGCTTATAATGTTCAAATTATATTAATATATTACCAATATGCAATGACAAAACTTAATTGCTTATTTTAGCGCCATTTTTGCTGTATATATGTGTTCCAATATATGTGTTCCAATATTAGATATTTTTATAATCAGTTTTATATATACATGATAAGAAAAATTTGTTACTTATTAAGAAAATATAATAACTTTCAAAAACTTATATTTCATTGTGCAGGGTGATGTAAACAGTGCTTGGAAACACGATATGTTTGATGGTGTAAAGAAAGTTGGTCGTGGTGCAATAGGAAATGCAGGAACTACCAAACTTTTGGTATCAAACCTTGATTTTGGTGTATCAGACTCAGACATACAGGTATTAAAATATTATGTGCAAAAATATATATTTTATATATTAAACACATCTAGAATGTTACATTTTATATATTAAATATATTTGTTAACAATGTCTTTTAGGAACTATTCAGTGAATTTGGACCTTTAAAGTCAGCAGCAGTACATTATGATAGGTCAGGTCGATCTTTAGGCTCAGCAGATGTCATATTTGAAAGACGGGCAGATGCTATCAAAGCAATGAAACAATATCATGGAGTACCTCTAGATGGTATGTACTTAAATTTTTGCATCATATTTCTTCACATATCTTATGAAGTTTTGTCTATGTTGAATACATATAGATACACATGAAATTACAGCATTTAAGAAAAAGTAGGATTTGCAGAAATTGTTATGTAGTATGATTATCACAAATGTTATGTATATCTGTTAATTCTAATATGTGATATACATTGGCAGGTCGTGAAATGAATATACAAGTTGCTACAAGTGAATTACCAATCACTTCCCCTCGTAGTGGCCCGAGACTTAGCGGTGCTAATTACACACAGAGACCTCAGACTCGTTTTAGAGGAAATCGTGGTGCAGGGTCTATTAGAGGTAATTATTACAATCAGCTATAACTTATTCAATACATATTTTAAATACATAAATTCTTGTAAAATACCAGATATTTCCATATTACAAAAATTATGCATTATTTTGTAGAAATCTGTTTTATAAAATAAAATGCTGAAATTAATAAGAAGTTTAATATATGATACATATATATTATAAAACATATCTTAATAGTATATATGTGAATAAATTTACTGTGTTTCAGTAATTCGTTTACATATAAAATAACAAATTCAAGGAAATTGCGATAACTAAATGTAAATATGAATAATTAATATTTTTTTTCTTTTTTATGAATTGTAACTTTATGAAATTGTAGGTCGTGGTAGTGGTCGACGAGGAGGTCGAGGGGGCGCTCGGCAAATAACAAAAACGCCCACTGCCGAAGAGTTGGATGCAGAACTGGAAGCTTACGTGAAGGAAGTAAAGTAACAACATCACAAAACAACCTTCGCTCTTAATTAAGATTTTGTTCTCATTTGACTTAACACAATACACTGTGTTGGCTTTATTTTCATAAATTTATGTAGTATAAATATAATATTGTCTATATACTAAAAAAGGAAATTTAATGAGATATAAAAAGAGTTTCTCATTTAATCAAATCAATTTTTATTTTTGACGAGTCCTCCGGAAATTTGCGCATAATAACAACTGAATTTTACGAGAAAAAATTCATAAACATTATAGTAGACATTCATAGATTTTTTTATGATATGAAAATAAGAAGGATTAAAAACAAACGTATAATGTAAAGACTGTATGGATTTGTATGTACTTTATCGTGCGTGTGTGCTCATCAAGATGAAAAATACAGTGAGATTCATCTAGAAAAGTTGTTGTTTATCAAAGTACAGAATGTGCTTCTAAGCCCTTAATCTAATTTTATTTTCTCAGTGCTGTATTGAATATCAAAAATTGATTTATCATGTCCAATTTGTCTTTAGAGTAGTTTACTATTAACAGCGGCGGCAGTTGGTACTAGAAGTACGAGTAATAATAATGCAAAGATACTTTTGTAACTTGTGTTTGTTTTCTTTTAGCGCGTAAATTATATTATTATGCGTATCTCATAGCTTATAGCGGATTTAAGGCTGTGACATACTATTAGTCAGATGCACATGGCATACTTTAACGCGCAGTAATGCGCTAGATGTGTGTAAAGAAATGTATAAATTTTTAATTCATGCAGCGTACGAATTGCAATGAAGTGGCGCAAGACTGAAGAAAAAAGCTGACAACAAATTCTCTAAATAAAAAGAAAAATTCTTAACAGAAGGTAAAGTTTTTATTATCTACCTAAAAAGTTCTTAACAAATATGGAAAGCAATTCCTCCCTCAAAATATCCCGTTTCCAGACACATTCGATAACAAAAGTATGCAGAAAATGAACTAACGGATAATGTAACTGTTTATAAAATTATTAATGAATAGACTTCACACATGAAACATTCTGCGCAGAAGTTTTTTTTATTTTACTTAAATAATCATATCATTTTGTACATATGTAAAAATATTTGCTAGTAGATATAGCGTACAGAAGGCCGAGTGTCTGCCAATTCAGCCGGCGATTGTAGAGATCACTACAGAATTGTACTCATTTTTCATACAATGTAGGAGATCGAGCTTTTTCTTCTTTCCTTTTTTTTTATTTTTACTAGCTAGAAATATTAAATTCTCTAAATACTTAGTAATAAGATCAGTCAAGTTTAGATAATAAAATTTTACTATGCAATAATTGTGTGTACAACACGAGGCAACATTACCACACCAGTGTTTTAAATTACAAAAGACATGAATATAATATAATATCGATCTTCCTTATAGTCTTTTCAGCGTTCTCTTCTTATCTTTTAACATTTTCTTCTTTTCTGCAGTTAATTTCTTATCACCCGCATGTTTCTTTGGAAGAGGTCCTCCGGCTTCCGAGGAAGCGCAACTCTCCAGACCAGCTTTGCTGCCTTTGCCACCTCCCTAAAAAAGAAGTATAATTCCACGTTGTTGTTATTTCAATGGTTTTGAAGCCAGGTTCATTAACCATGTAATTCCACGTAAATATATAACTTTATAAATTATCGAAACAAGTGTTACCTGTGCATGTATCTCTGTCATCATTTTCGCTCGCTCCGCGTATTCATCATGGCTCTCTAAAAGTAATTTACCAGCCTCCTCGTTTAAAGCAGATTCTGGATTTGGCACTATTAGTAGACATTTTACAGTCTACAAACAAAAGTTATGAAATGTAAGAATTTGCAATATATCATACACATGTAGCCAGAATTGTGCCAGAGATTTTAAGATTATATATACACAGATTGTTCATATATTGTCTACATGTGTAGACTTAAAGTATCATAATTTACATGCTAATGCCCAATCCTGCTTGTAACTATTTACCAATAATATATGTTGTATTCCAAGATCTGGCTTCCAATCCTTTTTCAAAGTATTAACGCAAATTTCGCCATTTTTCGCTACATTTGGGTGGAAAATCTTTGTGAGGAAGTAAGCTTTGGGTGGTCCTTGTGGAAAGTCCTTTCCAAGGGCCAATTTAACTCTAAAGAAGCCACCAGTGTATGGAGTTCCCGCTATTATCCAAAGAAATATCATTTAAACTATATTAATTTTATATTATATATTTTAACATCTAAAATCAAAACTATATATCTTTTGAAAAAAAGCCACAACCTAAAATTTGGCAATTTGTTAAATTGGTTTAGCACAGAATAGATTGAGAAGTATTATCTTGACGTTTTGGGGAACATACTATATACTCACACACGTGCGCGCGCGTCACAACATAACCATTATTGACAAGAGCAAGTACACAGTGTACATGTATATTCACACATAGATATATGGGTTAGGTTAGGCTAGGTCATGTGTGTTATAATTGTGATAAGGGCTGAAATTGATATCTCGAGATATCAATCGTCATTAGTGGGATCCGTGGCAGCGAGACGCGAGGAGTAAGGAAGCACGCGGGAGAAGAGAAGAGAGGCGATCGATCCTTACAGGGGCCCTCGATGACAGCTTGAATATCGGTGACGTCTGCTTCGTTCAGAATGACGCGGATGCCCTCGGGTGGATTGGTGGCCAACTCTGCCATCTCCTTGGCCACCCGGCGGATGATCTGCGGCGACAGATTCTCAACATTCGAAATCTGCAAAAACCCAAACACGCGTCGTCACACTTTCCACGGTCAGTCGTCGCGGTCTCTCCGCCTCGATGTGCGACACCTCCTGGCGCGCGCGAACTCGCGTGTTACGGAACGGCGTGAAACGTAAACAAAAGAAACGTGCTGGTGATCTCGTCGTCGCCGTCGTGTGTGCATGCGTATGTGAACGAACGTAAGGATGCAGGAATATGTGCGCAAATAAACGTGTCCGCACGTCGATGCTATTCGTGATACCGGATACTCACAGAACTCACGGCGACGGTAGCCATAATTCGGGCGACGTGAACTTCGAACGTGATGCCTCTCGGCCGTGCTTGGCGCGTAGCCACGCGCTTTTCTTTTTACCCCCCGGAATTTTTGAGCAAACCCAACGCGCAGGATGGACAGGTACGAAAAACTCGGCTGAACGTCACCACAACATCAACGGCACCACGGCATTGCCCGCAGTAACCAACATTTTGAACTGACGAGCCAATCGCATGCCAGAACTGTACCTGAGCGCACTCTCGGAGCCAGAAGTCGATTCCTCCACCATTGCCGCTACCACCACTACCACTACTACCACCACTATCACTACCACCACCACTCTATCCCGCTATCCGACAACCCCCTCCATCCATGGTTGTCTGACGTTCCATGCTTGTACGTTTTTCTCTTCACCTCGAAAGCGCACGACTCGTCGTAACAGCATCGTCGTGAATTCGAAGAAACTCGATCATTCCTCGACGAGAACGAACCTACGGGAGATGACGATACGCGAGTAGACAGTGCTAAACATCGTCGACGTGTGCTTTCCTTTCCCCTGCGATTCAAGTTGCCAAATCGAAGCGCACATCATCGGCGCCTGCCGGCTTTTCATCATCTGAACGGCCTGGCCGTCGCCGAAGCGAATTTTGGAACGTAAACGCTCATCGCGAAGTATCCGACACGATGACGGACAATGGGACAGCAGAACAGGTGACACACGAGCTTTTACTTTATTCATCAATCGGTGGCTTATCGCGGCGATTGACTTCCGATCGCGCGAATTCACCTGTGCTGGAATTCTGTAACTCGTTATTGGAGTTAACGACAGTTTCGTTATCATCGCGCAACTTTTTTACAGTATACAAAAGCAGTATACGAAACTGTCGTTAATTCCAATAACGAATTGCAGAATCCCAGCACTAGAGACAAAGACGCGCACGAAACAATCGCCTCGTCAGACGACGCATCTCTGCACTGTGTGTGCGCGTGAGATAGGAAAATCGATGACAGTCCGACTCGATTTTGCCCGTTGATAAACGCGATGTTTTCCTCGTAGGAGAAACACATGAAGCAGCTGAAACGTAGGATGGAATGCTGGCGGGAAGTGATACTACCTCTGTATTCCATCTTGCTGTGGGAACGCAGCTGGCACCCAGGTTTTATCATTGGGCTGATAACAATGATATTCAGGTGAATAGATCACTTTTTATAAATCAAATATTTTTCTTAAATTGTTTATGAGTAAATTGTAATACTTTATGTGTAGGCAAAGTAAACTATGTATGAGATGTCATCTATGTAGACAATGAACAAATTAATAGATATCGTCAAAAGAATATACAGCTTGCTCAGGAATTAATTAAGAATGGTTTATATTTTTATTTAACCTTTGTATCTTCTGACATATATTTATGAATGTTATTTCCTAAATATGTTCAAATCTACAAAATTTTCTGGCTACATTTTATCCTTAGAGTTAGAGTTAAATCTTTCAATCTATCGATCTAAATAAAATAAAAATTTCATGCAATTTATCTTTTTAAACATTACACTTATATTTAATACTCAAAACTATAAACTTCAACATGTTTAAGATACAACTTTTGTAAATTTACATCAAACTTCTAAAGATTAAATATAAGCTTCTCTTAATTTCTAAACTAATTTTTAAGCTATATATTCTTTAAACAACATGTATACATTACTTGTTGTTTACATTACTTGTTGCTTATATAGTTAGTTTGTTATCTACATACACATATAAAGTAATGTTTCTGCTCATTACAGTTCAATATGGATTCTGGATCCATCTTTGCTGGCGATAATATCCTTTTGTCTGTTGATATTGGCTCTTGTCGATTATCTTGTGCCAATTTTGACATCATTGTTGTGTAATGCACAGAGTTGGACAGGGCAAAAAGAGAAGAAACTAATTGAGATCTGTCAGAATCTCTCAGCTACTATGACACAGATTGAGAGCATGTGGACATCGCTCGCGAGAATTCGGCTTGATCGTCCTAATAGCGTAAGTGTGCTTTCGTCTTTGATCACTAAACAAGACAACTGTATCATTTGTGTCTGACAAATTTCCTTATTTCTTACACAGTACTATTGCGCAACGATCATCTGCCTTCTTCTCTTCGTATGGGTCGGCAACACAGTCAACAATCTGCTTCTACTCTATATTATAGGTAATTAAATTATTCGAAATTTACTCATATTGACCAGTATGCCATATATCCTTTTGAATAGATTGTATTGTTGCATCGTAATATCACTTGTAAATTCTTCTAGTGAACGCGATTCTCCTCACACCAGGACTCCGACACAAGGGACGAGCGCGTTGGGCCGTGAAATATGCATACAATCGTTTAATTCGCCGTCATTTGTCATAATCATCGTAGCTCTATATCTTTTTACTTCCGTCGAACCACCGAAATCCTTCGTTCTACGTCTACATGTCTTAATCCGCGTGCAATGTAAATCTATTCATAACATGCGACACTATATGATATATTTTACAAGTACGTCATCTCATGTATTAATTTCGTTCTAGGAATTACAAGTAGTAGCGAATTAGATTGAATGTGCTAGTACGCATATGAAGAGTTGATTTGACGCGTATTGATGATACATTAGATCAGGGATCGTATTCTTGAAAAATATCGTATACGATATTTCGATAAAAAGCTATAATATACGTAACATGAATTATAGTTTTTCATAGAAATATCATATGCGATATTTTTCGAGAATAAGGCCCCAGCATAATAATTGCGTTCAGCAGAGAAAGCTACTTTGCAACTGTTGTAAAATTCGTGAATCTGATTGCTACATGCTCTTGGATTTAACCAAAATTAAGAGCATACTTCAATCAGATTCAAGAATTTTATAACAATTGTAAAGCAGCTTTCTCTGCTGAACACAGCCAATGATTGCCCTTCAATACCTTTCAATAAGACGAGATGTATTGCAATTATAATAAATTCGTACCATATTTCATGCATATTGCTGCCATATAAAGAAAGTCATTTTTAATTGACTTTTAGAACTTGTGTTGTTACGTTTGCACGTTATCTGTGTAGAAAAAAGTAACAGTGTAAGTACTGTGTTTGTCGATTGTACAACATATATTTTACCAAATAATGCGACAATTGACATGGATTGGATAAACTCACAAATATTTTATTTTATTGATTATCTGCAAAATTCTGCTAGTACGTTCAATCAAATTCGCTGTAACCAAAGTTATGCGCTCCTAATAAAATAAAATATCTATGCGTTTTAGTAGTATGCTGATATCATTATGATATGCGTTACGTTTTTTCATTTTAAGCAATATATTTAACATTGAAGTTTCTTTGTCAACTATGACTGTAATCTCGCGTAATATAACGTATGTACGACTATTGATAAGATTCTGGCAATATTATATTATTTGCGACAACTATAAAACTTTTATTTTTCGTCAGTTTTAATGTAAATTGTTCTGTTCAAAATGAAATGTAAAATATTATATTTACTAAAGCATGAAGCTTTGTATTTAAAAAAGGAAATATACTCTTATGTGTGTAAGTCAGTCTTTGTATCGTACATATGTCGAGTAGAATTACATGAAACGAAATAAATAACATCGGATTTGAAAATGGCGCTGATCGAGAACGGAAAGCGCCATTTGCAAATATGGATTGCGACATGATAACGCATCCGGTATTTTTGAACCGAACATTACATCTATGTATTCGTGCATCATGACTATTTATTAAAGAGCTCGATTGCTGTGTTTCCATTGGTTAATCTGATAGTGCTAATTACTCTGCATAATTTTTTTCCAAAGTACACATTCCAACACGACTTTGACCGGCATATAATAGTAATGCGCAAAATAATTACAGCAAAAGTAAAAAGAAATTACGGTAAGGCGCCTGTTTTAGATTTGTTTGATTTGAATTGTTCAAACGCTTTCTGGAATTTGAAAGATAACAGATAATATTCATTTGAATTATCAGCTCACTTCGTTTTTATTTGATGCTATTTATTTAACTGTAAGTTGAAGTGACTTGAAACTTTTTGGTAACAATCATGGATATTGTGATAAAGTTAAACAATCAAACTGCAGGGAGGGACAGACTAATACGGTATGTATAATTTATATAACTATAATTTATAAAAATTATAAATTATAATAATTAATATTATAAATTAATTTATGAAAAAAAGTTAATAGGAGCCAATACATGGATCATGCAATGCAATAATATCATAAGCATAAAGTAGCCTATGAAGATATAAAGCTCAAAAATTGTAGATAAAGATTAAAAGTTTTAGATTTCATGTTTATAATAAATATCTTTTATAATATTATTGTACTATACAATATTGGTCTCTTGTTATTTTTGTATATCCAAACTTTGCTTATATATGAAAAACCTTTGATTTTTTATTCTATATCTTACAGATTGCTGCAATATGGATGTCGTGCTTCTTCATACTATGCAGAAAATACACATTGTACAAAACAGGTAGAAATTTTGAAGAGTTTGGAATTTACCTTCAGTTCATTCCGAAGATGTATGTGATTCTTTCTTGTTTTCTATCTTGTAGAAGCACTTCTAGTTAACAAGTTTGTGTAATACTGTCTTTATTTTTTTTCTCTAGTACTGCGCTTTGGAAGATGTTTGGACAGTTTATATCAAGCTTTGGAAATGACAAAATATTCCGAGCTGGTGGTGAGGATAACATTAACTATGGCAAAGTTAACAAATGCGATGTATCTACTGGCAGATCATCTGATCTGGATAGGCAGAATGGGTATTATGCAAGTGAATCTGACAAAGTGGAACAGAGCTGCAAATAGATACTGGCTAGTGAGCATTATTATGAATTTAGCAAGAGACACTTACGAAATCGTTAAGATTTTCGAGCAGGAGCGAGTGTGCTCACGAATGCAAAGTTGCAATACACTTAAATGGAATTATATACCATTCTGTCTGAAACTACACAAGACAGTGGTATTGGACACCATTAAGAATGGATGCGATTTATTTATTCCATTAACAGCGTTGGGTCATGTGAAATGTACTTCGGGCACAGTAGGTATATTTGGCATAATTTCCTCGTTAATCGGTTTGTACACGATCATTGACCCGTATTCTAAGATATGCCCTTCTTAGTATTGGGATGGAGTATTTTCTAATATATATATACAGGGTATCTTTCTATAACGATACATAAACTCTCGTGTACATGAATGTAAATGAAGCCAAACTGAACAAAAGTTTCATGTAAGATTCCGAGTTATTAATTAAGAAAGATTGGCGAATGATACGCGCAGAATACGGTACAAGATGTGACAGTAAGTATATTTTGCGTTGCGTGCTTGTAAATTAGGCCAAGCTGCACAAAAAGTATTATTTTGCAAATAACTACATATATTTTTGAGTTATTAATTCAAGGAGAAATGGTGAATAATCACGCACGATCGTTTGCAGTCTCTTTTAATTAATTAAAAAAGTTGTATGTCATTGTTTGCAAAATAATAAAGGAACTTTTTCTTCAGTTTAATCTACACATACACGGGAGTTTTGTATATATATATATATGGTCGAACTATACTTGTATATGGCAGTGTATATGTATATAGTCAAACTATACCTGTATATGTCATCGTCAGACTGCATCTGTATATGTACTAAGGTTCCTGTGGCAATGGTATTCTGTAAAATATTAGCAATACTTGGCGATATTTTTGTATATCCTAAATTTAAATTGTTAAAAAGTATCACTTGCGATAACTACAACGATGACACATCAGATCGATATTATTCAACATTCCGGGTAATCGTGCAGAGTATTACATCAACTTAGTACTAGTCCTGACTCACAATAGGTGTGGTAAGTTTTTGTTGTAAGGCCAAACGTAATTTCTAGCAAAAGACCGCTCTGTCAGTAACACTTAAAATTATGGATTACAATTGGTAGTACAAAAAACATGTTTTGCCAGAAATTGTTACATTTTTTACTTTTGAACAAAAGATTAAACTTACTACAGCTATTGTGTGGACTTAACTGGACGTAACTGATACCGTTCAATTCGATGTTCTATAATAATCGAGTTAGTGTCAAATACCAATGATAAAATATACCCTTGTTGGTTCGTTACTGTCTCAAAGATTTTTGTATTTGAATTATCTAGAAGATACTAAATGTTTTTATAGTATTAAAAGTTTGTTTATTAAAGTTATTAAAATCTTACTAAAGTTATTTATCAAAAACAATTTAATAAATTTATTAAATAAATCAAATTGGACGAAATATCATATTATCGTAATATAAGAATGAAACTGACTAACTACCGAACTAATGATTGTAAAAAATAATAATTTCCAATTTGCATTTATCTCATTTGTTTTATTGGATTTCCTTATTTTTCCTTTTTTATAATGCCTTTTGTAGGGTGTCTTTATTTAATTTGTATTGCCTAAGTTTCACGTCATTGAAAGGAATCTGCAGATTGGACCGAAAAGTTTGCTGCTCATTTCCACTTTCCTGGAACGTTTATATATTTGCTCTTCTATATTATTTACTTAGATTCTGTTCAACAATAATTGCGATTTAGGCTTCTATAGGTCCTTATTCTTTCTGCACTCTTACTCATTTATAATCTCACAAATAACACATAATTACATTCATTTATAAAAATGTCCATAACACATACATTAAAATCAAAGACACAAACCTTATTCTAAAATATATGCATATAAAAAACAAAGTCTTTCTATGACTTCTTTTTTAAATACATAAAAATGGAAACAAGAGTGTGCCACATCGTTGTTTTATCTTATTCTCTTCAAATACAAAAATAAGTATCGAATGGCTGCTTTGGAACACGACAGAAGTGAACTTACGACGGTATACGGTAACACGCGTCCTTATACTTAATATATATAACGTCGTTTATTTCACCGCATCTTTTATACCAGTCAATTTCGTACTTATGTCCCAGAAACGAAGGGCTACTTCAGGATCTAATTCCTTCTTGGAGATGTACAGTTTACAGTCACGATACAAATGCCCACTTTCTTTGGACAGTGAAGGTTCTGTTGCACAATGCAGTACTGTTTGGGCACCCTACAAATACATTTGTAACAAAAAACAAAATTGAATATATGATATAGTGTATATATATACATATATATAGAGTACATTATACACAGAATGTTCGACAAGTTGCTACAGAATCACAGTATATAGGTAGATTAGGTGAAACTAAACAAAAAATCTCTTATAATTAAAGGAAATCGGCGAACGATTGCGTGCAATCTTTCACCAATCTTTTTTAATCAATAACTAAAAAATGTACGTTTTATTTATAAAATAGTAAAAGACTTATTCAATTTGATCTAATCTACAAGCATACAACAACAATCATCGTCATCACAATTCATATAACATACAATCACTCAACAATCTTTTCCAATTAATAACTCAAAATTCTACATGGTTGTTTTCAAAATGATAGAAGACTTTTGTGTGTTCAATTTGATTTAACCTACCTTTACACCATATTACCCTATTCACCATATTACACCTTTACACTATTCTGTAGCAAATTATCAAGCACCCTATATAAGTGAAAAGATCACATAAAAGTAATAAATAATATTCTTTGAAGTGTCTCTGTCAAGTAATAAGATATATTTACCTGATTTGCAGTACGTAAGAACATAAGAGCGAAAGGAGAGAAAATAATATAATGAAACCAACTCCTTTTCACATTTCTGAACAGACCAGTGTAGGTAAATCCAGGACACACCATATAGACATTAACACCAGAGTTTTCTGTTCGTTTGGCAAGCTCGGCAGCAAAGTAAGCATTTGCCAATTTTGAATTGCAATAACCAGGGTTCATCCTACCCTTTACTGGCAATCCTTTCTCACCATTTAGATTAGAAAAGTCTATCACTCCAGATTCCAGAAGCTTGGATGTCAGTACTACTATTCTGTGTGAGAGAGAGAAATACAGTATTATTATTATATATCACATATATTTTTATAATACATGTATATTTATAATATATGTATATAATACATTGTTAAAATATGATATATATATATATATATATATATATATATATATATATATATATATATATATATTAATGTAATATTAAAATATTATATAATATAAATTATATATTATATAAAATTGTTATTTTAATAATATAATTATATATATTATAGTATAATTATAATAAAGTATAATAATAAATGTTATAATATTAATAATTAATGTTATAATAAATTATATGTTATTGTATATATTCTTAAATGATATTCTTCGTTATGCTCACCTACTAGGTGTACTTTGTTTAAGACGGTCCAGTAGCAGATTGGTAAGAAGAAAATGGCCCAAATGATTCACTCCAAAATGAATCTCAAAACCATCTTTTGTCAGTGCATGATCTTTGAGTGATGCATATACACCAGCATTGTTAATTAACACATGAATCTGTGAGAAGTCCTTTAGTACTTTGTTGGCAAATTCTCTGATTGATAAGAAGGACGCAAGATCTAATTCCATTGGAACCTACACAATTTATATATATATATATGTGTGTGTGTGTGTGTTGATATATATATGTATATATAGCTATATATATAATTTTTATATTTTTCTTTATAAATAAACTTCAGAGTAAATTTACTATTTTATCAATTATTATTGGTGTTGTAACTATACATACTAATTCGCCGGTAGGTATTTTACTACGTATCTCAGCAATCACGTTCTTAGCGTTCCTCATGTCCCTGCAAGCCATGATGATCGTGGCGTTTCGTTTCGCCAGTTCCTTTACCGTTTCCTTACCGATACCGGAGTTGGCGCCTGTTACGAGAAACACCAGGCCGTTCAGATTGCTGGTGCTCCTGCATCTTCCCCAGCTGCACTCGCGACATTTACGCAGCAGCGCGACAAACAGGAGCACCGGTAAGATGAAGTAACACCACGAGGATACCATGTTTACCAGCTGGTAGACGTTTCAAAGTGGCGCGAGAATGTTGCGAATGGGCAGGAAGTGACCAACGCGAAAATGCAAGCGTCTATCAATGCATATTAATTGCAACGCGAATACTCATCTTTTATGCGCTCGTTCGAATTTACGATATCACTCGCCCTCTCATCTCAGCCTAATTTATTGCGCGAAATAAACAACATGACTGCTCCAGTGCAATATCGCGACCAGGTACGAACGACTGGCCTCACGATCGGATCACCTTATCTCGCGCGCTCACTCGAACTTGTTATCTTACATCTCCAGCAAGATAATCGAAGTAATTTGGAGATTGTTACAATTGGGACGACGAAGCTCAAATAACGAACAGTCATGATGCAATGAATATCTAGACATGATGTAGGGTTAAGCGGAGTGAACGCTCAGTGAACGTAGCCAATTATTGGGTGCATTCAGCGAACTCAACAGTTGCACAACAATTGAGTAATTCGTCAATGTAATTGGTTTAGATTTAGGGATCTAACAGTAAGAACCAATAATCGCTGATTGCTCATTGAGCGCTTTTTCCGCTGAAGTCCATTAGTTTTTACTGTTATGGAGGATTCACATAGCATCCGATGATACGACGTACGATATCCAATAGGAGAACAGCTTCCAATGGAAAGTTGAATTCTCTATTAGAAAGCTGTTCTCTTATTGGATATCGAATGCAATATGAATTCTCTTATAGACAATTGCGCTATCGTATTTCTACAGCAGCTAATCAGCGTACTCCCTCGAATTCCTGGGTCATAATTGCGATACGGTTCTAACCTCGTCGTCTATTAAGTATGGTGTCCGCCGTGGCGAGTATTGACTACAAGTGTTAGACGTATCGTTTGAAATGCTGTCGAGATTGGCCCTTCGCAATGGTAAATGATAACAGTGATAAAGTTCATGATTAAATTTCCAGAAATTAGTCTGCGAAAAAGGCGAATTCGATTTATTTCGAATGCAATAAGCTTTGTCGGATCGTGGAGTTTATTACTACTATTATGTAATGATATCTCGATATTATCGTATCTTTTCATAGTTTTGCAACTATTCAGATATATTATAAGCTCTGTTCACATATTTTATACGTGCAATTAATTTTTTTAAATAATTTTCCTTTTAATAGGTGTATAATTTCTGAATTTATGATATAATGTGTAATCTTGGTTATGCGACACTGTCATTTTTGCATCTTTCTCTCAAAATACACAGCTGTTCTTTTTAGCTATACTCCTTGTACTCTCATGTAATTTCTGTCTCTCTTTCCTCTTATATATTTTTAATGTAGAAAATATATATATATATATATATATATATATATATATATATTCAACAAATACAACAGTCAATTATTGATGGTTTAAGTAAGCTATAGACGAAATAAGAAATTATTTATTTTAAGTAAAAAAAAATTATTTTAAGTAAAAAACAAGTTTACAGTAATTTTTCTTATGTGTAAATATATAAAGTTTTCTAGAGAGAAACAGTTAAAGATTAATATTAAATCTTATATGCAATATTTTAGTAAGTTAATCAATTATAGCATCTTTATGTACTTTGTAATTAGCCCAGTTGCTGCCTATGGCAGTATGTGGAGCACAAAGCACATCTACAACAGCAGCATCTCCTGAACGACCCAAGCGGCCAATATATCCAGCTCCTGTTAGACATGGATTTATACCTGAAGGATGGTTTCAAGCCTTCTATCCAAAAACTGGTGCATCTGGTAAATAATTGCTATGAGATCTTAACTTTCTCCAGTAATATTAAAAATTCCACTAAACCTATATGAAATAATGGTACTATCTTACTATTATTGCTGCAAAATTTCTTTGAATTCTGTACTTTTAGGACCATATATATTTACAAAATTTCTTTGAATTCTGTACTTTTAGGACCATATATATTTGCCATAAGTGTGAGCACTTATTTAGTCTCCAAAGAAATTTATGTCATGGAGCATGAATATTATAATGGTATAGCTATGCTAATAATATGCATAGGAGCTACGAAAATGTTTGGCCCTAAGTTGGCTCAGTATTTGGACAAAGAAATAGACAAACTTGAGGATACGCTTGAAGGAGGTAGAACCTCTGAAATAAACACTCATAAAGAAATTATTGAACATATGAAACAACAACAGTACAACGTAGAAGGACAAAAAATGATAATGGACATTAAGAAAGAGAACATCAAGATACAGCTGGAAGGAACTTACAGAGAGCGTATGATGAAAGTCTACCAAGAGGTATAATTGATCTTTTTTTTTTTTTTTTATAAAAAGGAGAGTCATTGCAGAAAAGTACGAATAGTATAAGTTAGAATAACGAGAAAATGGATATATTTTGAGGAGTTTGGTTTGTTGGTTTGCTTATAGGTGAAGAAGCGTTTGGACTACCAACTACAGATACAAAATCTTGAACGCCAAATTGCACAGAAACACATGGTCCAATGGATCATAGATGGAGTATTGAAAGCCATCACTCCTGATCAGGAGAAAGCAACTCTTCAGCAATGTATCAAAGATCTTGAAGTTCTCGCTGCAAAGCCATAAAATATCTAAACAGTGCTACGTTAGATAAAATAGAAATCTGAGGACGCGAAGAGAGAAACAGCGTCGTAAACGCTGTACACTTCGTGTATTCTGTTAAGTACTCCTTTCTGATATGTGAAGTCATAGACATTGTAAACAAATGCAAGAATACAGTATAAATCATAATCCTTGTTATATCATCATAAGAAATTAAACGTTTTATCAAGCATCAAAAATATCACATTTTATTAAAATTATGGACAATCTGTCCACACAAGTGATGGATCGTCCGTTTTTTTTTTTTTTTTAGCAACAAGTGGTTCAAAATAAAATTGGTTATCATAATCTTATAGTTCATGTTACATATACTATAGAAAATGGTAATGGAGTTGAATTTTGGAACGACAGAAGTTTTTTGAGCTAAAAAAACAGATCTCTAATGGCTCCTGCACACAGAAT